>NC_056739.1:471121256-471173756 GCF_019279795.1 Protopterus annectens
AGCTACAGCTGAGCATACATGTGTATCACATTTATTATGATTAAATAGTTGTCTTTGCAAATCTACATGACACTGACATCACTGACATGTCTGTGTCACACACATTTGACACTCAATGGTGATTGGATATTATCACCATCTATGTGTGTGTGTCACCTGATTACATTGCTCATACTCCATGTGGATTCTGTCTTGATGTGGGCATGTCTGTTTGCCTGTACTGGTGTTCTTGCCTATCAGCACATGGCTGGATGTGTCCACATTAATGCAGTTGACCTTGATGCTGTTTATATGTCACATATAAAGGCTTACACTGCCTTAACGGACATGACCTGTGATCCTGCAGACTTGCTCATGGAAGGTTTTTCGTGTATGCGTTTTGCCATATACATCTACACGGCACTGTACAGCAGTTCAACATCCTACCATGTATCACCTGTGTTGCACATGTGATACACATGGGACACTGGCTAGCCTGATGGTATTTGCAGGGATGGATATCAACTATAGCATGTACGGTCAAAGTCAACTAGTAGGCTATATGCCCTGGGTCATGTATGAGCCTAGGATGAAGGGTTACCTAGCTGTAGCTGACAGGCAGGTTTCCGGGGTGAGTTCAAGCAGTGCCACATAACTGATCCACAGGGTTAATGATATATTTACCATGCGGTCATTGCACCATGTCTGAAAGAGGGGCAATGTGCAGCTTTGCTGGACAGGGATGCATAGTATGGCAGGAGTATGTAAAGTGTATGGGACAAGGATCTGTCCAGCATGTGGTGATCCTTGTACTAGGAAGGTGGATGTCCATGAACTATGTGTTTGAGATCAGGATGTGTACTTGTAGCATGTCCAACATCAGTAGGTTGTACATGGCTTTATTCATGCTAGGCATCATGCTACATAGTGGAGATGGGGTTTGGGAAGGCTGGTTTAGGCCATCTGAACATGGCCAATACCCCTTAAAGGAAATATGTGAATTGATATGGGTCACTTGAGTGTTGAGTATGACTGAACAATGATCTCTATATTCATGGATGGCACCCTGTCATGATTAGGGTTGCCACTTACGACTACCTGACAGGTGTGGTGACGTAACTATCACAGGAAAGATAACTGCCCAGCTGCATCCCTTACACACAGTGTCTGTTATGTTGACAGCTGCCTAGGTGGTAATTCATGGGTACAGGGTTATTAACATAGGGGTGACAATGCAATATGTAGCTGTCAGATTGTGGCCATATGTCACACACCTCACCCACAAAGCCCCTTCTGTATGTTGTCTGCAACACTCATTGAGTCAGCTATTGCTCCTAGGTCATAGTCATTCGCATACTTCAATAGGCAGATGCCTTCTGTTAGTCTGTGTGGTATAGACTACAATGAGGGGGAGTACAATGAATTAACCCTGTCTTACTGTAGCTGGCACTGGTGTGATGTGCATGTATTATTCAGACACCTTCTGTAGTGTTGGTTCTGCCAGAAGTCCAGTTGCAAAACACTCCTGTGACATAGGAATGTACATCTAGTATACTGAGTGTAGGTGGAACACAGTATGGGTGATGATGTCCTATGATCTGGCAATGTTATGATATCCTGTGTGAAATCAACCTTATTATCATCTACATCTGTACTGCTGACATCAAATAAGTTGATCAAGGTTCATGGCAGGGCAGTAGTGCAGTACTTCACATTATCAGTGGTGTCTCCCCCTTTGTGGGTTGTGATAACTGTTGATGTGCACCATTCAGTGTATACACAGCCTGACATGAAGCTATGTTTTACATGATGTGTATGTGGAGAGCAAATTGTTTTGCCATATGTGTATGATACAACCTGGGATGTGGACAGGTCCCATGCAGCCTGAGTGCAGCTTGTACCTGCATAGTTGTGGTTACAGGGGCTCTGTAGTGTACATGGATATATGATTGTGTACCTGCTGGGGGGGGCAGTGTGTTTATGTTATCCAAGACTCTGTCTGGATTGCTTATTCATGCTCAGCACTTGTTCAGAACTTGTAAGCACTAAATAAGCTATTAATTACTATAGCACTCACTCTTCCTCATTACTTAGAGGTAAACAGCTCTTGTACTCACTTTCCTCACTTATCTAGAGAAAATAGTTTTATATTCAGGCATGTCCAAGGGTCAGCTCCCAGTGTTCTCTCCTGTCTATCTGATGAATCTGGGCATCTTGAGGCAATGTAGAAATTGCCTCATGTACACAGACAACCCTCTCCTCCTACCAGCCAACACTACAACCTGTGAGAGATGCACTTATCTAGCCAAACTGGAGGTAAAGCTCTCTCCAACCAAGACTGAACTTGACAGTCATGTGGAGAAGGTAAGCATTTGCACCACACCACACTCATCACATAGTCTCACTGAATCTACATTACCAAAATCCATACATAGTAACACAAAAACATTAACAGAGGCTCTCAATAATAATCTGTCTAAGCAATAGAGACATCCAAAGCAGAAATGAAAGCAGCCTCCATCCCCCAACACAACCCAAATGACACATAACCCACAGACTCAGTGTGCCACTCAGCCACAGCCAATAAGGCAAAACAATATATCCAACACACTAGTCATAGGTGACTCTATAGTCAGGCACACTGATGTCTCACTCACCACGCTAAACAAGGAGAAGGTTACTGTCAGCTGCCTGTCGGCTGCCAGGATCCGCCACATAACCCACGCACTCAGGTCACTCCACAACAAGTACAAATATGACTCTGTCATTGTCCATGTTGGTGTGAATGACCTGAGACGTACCTCCCTGGACTACATGAAAAGAGATATGGAAGATCTCTTTGATCTTGTAGCCCAGGCAGGTATGACCCTAGCCTAGAGAAGCATTCTGCCATCACCCAGAATGATACCGCAGCACAAGGACAAAATGATTGACTTCAACAATTGGCTCAGCTTCTGGTGTCATTCTAAGGGGATCCAGTATCTGTCTACTTGGGATGACATGGTCGACAGACCACGATGCTTTGCCATAGATGGCCTGCACCTGTTGCCCCTGGGATTCTGGATACTGCCTAAGGCTCTTGCTGCCTCTATAGTGCCTTTTTTAGGCAAGGTTCAAATAACAAATTCACCACCATAACAGGAACGGGCAAACAAAACCTGAGGGTAATGCTACTCAATGTTAGAAGTCTAAATCTCAAAATGCACTCACTCGAGGCACTCCTTAAAATGGAGAACATCAATATCTGTGCAGTGACTGAGACCTGGTTCAAGGCTCCAGACAGCACCCCTGCCACTACCAGGCTATAACTCATATGACACTTTTCGGTCATGTAACCTGGACCGGAACACCAAAGGCAGAGGTGTGTCCATATTCATTAAGGATATCCACACCTCCAGGCTAGTTGCTTAGAACAATGCATCAGAGGTTATCTAAGTGCAACTACCTCTGGGAAAAACTGCAATCCAAATTTTAGCTTGCTACAGATACCCCACCATGCCCCAGGATTCCCACTCCTCTTTTCTTGATGTACTGGAAAATATTAGGGTTCAACCAAACACCCTAATTATGGGCGACTTCAACTACCCCACCATTAACTGGGAAAACTATTCATGTACCAACTCATTAGCTCAACACTTTCTGGAATTCATAAACTCCAATGCCCTGAATCAACTTATCCACACCCCCACCAGGGGCAACAATATCCTAGACCTAGTCATTACCAACATGAGTGACCGGTGTTCCACACCTGAAGTCAATTCCTCATTGGTCCGATCCGACCATAAGCTAATCACCCTTGATATCCACATCTCACCCCCTCCCCCCATTAAGGAAACCACAGTAAAATATTTCTCCAAAGCCAACTTCATGCTTCTTAAGACAGAAGTGATGAACTTCATGACACCCATGCAGATGGACTGAATCCTACACAAATGCACTCTATAAGCACTTACATGAGTTCATGGATCATGCTATCCCAAACAGAACCAAGATGCTATCCTCCAAAAAAAGGAAACCAATCTGGTGGTCCCCTGCCACAAACAAACTGTACAACAGAAGGAAGAAACTGTTGCAAAAGAGAATACAATCCCATGAGTGGAGGAGCTCCCTGGTCAGCCTCAGTAAGAAGCTGAGATCCCTTATAAGAGGCTCCAAAGCTAGCTACAAAATCAAATTTGCCACTAATTCCAAGGACAACCACAAAGCATGCTATAGCTATGTCAAAAATTTCTATGGCAAAACCCAGAACTGCTCTGAGTCACAACACAAAGACTCGAAAATTACAGAACCAACTGATATTGCCAACATCCTGGCAGATAGGTTCAGTGCTAACTTTACCCCCCCCCCCCTCACCCCCTAAAGTGCCCATATCTATACAGGAAGAATGCAGAGTCCCTGTAATCACAACTACGCAGGTAAAAGCTGCACTCTCTAAAGCCAAATCACAGCATCCATGGGACCGGACAACATCCCAGGCTGCATTTTACATGAACTTCAGAATGAACTGGCTCCCCACTTAAGCACCATGTTCAATAATAGCCTCGCATCAGGCCTTGTGCCCCCTGAATGGCACACAGCAACAGTTATCCCACTCCACAAAGGTGGTGCCACAATGGACCATGGGAACTATTGCCCTATAAGCCTGACTAGCCTGGTCTGCAAGGTTATGGAGCACATCATCATGGATCGCATTCACAGAGACATTGGGTACCTCCAAACCTTTGACCCCACCCAGTTTGGCTTTCTTTGAGACAGTTATCAAGACATTAGATGGGGGTAAGGAGGTCCACACAGCCTACCTTGACCTCTCAAAGGCTTTCAACACCATTCCCCATTCTGGTATTATTGACATACCCATCCACCTGAACATTAACCCCTACATCACAAAATGGTTTGCAAAGTGGCTCACGGACAGAACCTACACAGTGACAGTTGCATAACCTAAGTCTGACTATAAACCAGTTACAAGTGGCATTCGCCAGGGCTCAGTCCAAGGACCCCTCATGTTCGGTATACACTTCTCTGAGGTACAGGCAAGCACAGGAGGACTTTGGCTGAAAAGGTTTGCAGACGACTGCAAACTAGGGGCCATATTTCATTCCCCAGCTGATACAAACACCCTCCAGATGGGTTTCACTGAGATGGATATCTGGTGCCAATATCATGGCCTCAAGCTGAATACCAAAGAGTGCATAGTCATCCCCTTTGGATAAAACTAATTCCTCATGGACTACCACATAGGTGGCAGTCCCCTACATACAGAAAAGGTAATAAGGGATCTGGGAACCCAAGTAGATAGCAATCTCTCCTTTGATAACCATATTGCCAAGGTCATTAGAATATCCTTCTATGTGGCCCCCCCTAATCTCAAATGGGTTTGCATCCAGAACAAAGGAGGCCATTGTGCCTCTCTACTCATGACTTATTAGACCCATTAAAGAATACAACACCCCATTTGGGATGTACCTTACAAGACAACTGCAACAGCTTGAAAGACTACAAAAGTACCACACCAAGAGGATTACTGACCTCAAACAGATGACCCATGCAGCCCAACTAAAGAAACTCCAGCTGTACTCGGTTGCATACCCTGTACTCAGAGGTGATCTCTGCTTCACATACAAGGCCCATGTTCGATCCAGTACTGATGGATATGCTCCACCTAAACAAAAGCCCCTGAGAGCCACATGCTCTAGAGATATAAACCTAATCACAACAATAACTAGGACGTGCTGGAGGGATAGATTCCTGACCCAGACACTCCCCATGCTTTGGAACATGATTCCATTGTACATCAGGCAGGGCCCCTTACTAGCACTCTTCAAGAGAAACCTTGATGGGTGGATTGGAGACAGACATGTACCCCGGGGATCACTGCAGTGGCTCTGCTGGACAGATGCACAGGGAACTAATGGCTCTGCTGTTCAGAGGCACAGGGAACTAACCTAAGGGGGTGGCGGAAGCCAACACACAGTAGCTAGGCTTATAAATGCCCTTAGGCAGACAGCCTAGTACCTACCTATGAACCTATGAACCTATTACATGTCTTATGTGCATGGATAGTTAACTAGCTCTTCCATTTTACTCTGCTATCATGCTGATAAACTGTCAGGTGACTACAAGTCATATGTATCCTGTTATTGTGTATTGTAAATGCCAATAGACATAACTAATGTTTGCCTAACATAACATTAATGCTATGTAAAATGTAATACATATCTGCCTACAATACTGTACATTACACAGTTATTGGTACAATATCACACAATGCAAATCATAATTGCATAGTAGGCCCACCTTCGACATGTTATTCTCAGTAATGCACCCATTCATATGCCTACTGTTACAATATATCAACATATACTATCCCCTGTTATAGCACGTGCTTGTTGGACCAACCCTGCCACTGACAGTGGCTGGAGATGAATTGATGGGTTCAAAGCCCTTATATAGCATCCCTTGTGGTGCATGAGGTGTTTGCCTTGTGACCTACAGCAGTACACACATAAATACTACAAGCATTACTATGCTCAACAGTACATCACTACAAGATAACTGTTTCCACTATATGCATTGTGTACACTTTAATTATTACAGAACAGGTACTACATACACAGACATACTGAGTGTTCTACATACCTTATTAGTAACCCTAGGTGTCGTTGACTGTTATTTCAATGTTTTCAGTTTGTGTTTCAATCTTCTTTGTAATGTTCTGCTGTTATATACAGATGGTTTGAATGTGTGACAAGCCATCCTTTTATAGTTAATTATCGGTAGCATGTGCTATCCTGACCACCAATTGGTGTTCCAAAGTAGTTAGTCACATTCACATCAGTTGTGCAGCTACTCCATTAGCCAATACCATCGTATATAATTGAGTACTCCACTTGGGTGTTGTCCCTTTGCCTTACTTTTGAGGAAGATGGCCTGGGTGTGTTGTTTGTGATGTATTGCAACAGCTATATGGAGACACACAGAGATATATTAGCTTCATGACTCCTGTGGATTGTGTATAATGCCTAGAAGATGTTGTTCTACATGTGAGTACAGCTGTTATATTTCAGAACATTGCTACTTATGCAGGATTTGTTTGTACCTGATACTTCTGTAGATGTTTCAGTCTGGCAATGATGTTTGAGCAGCTCAAGGCTGTATGGCTATGCATATAATGTTAGGTGGTTTACAGTGTGCTCACCAGACATCTTTGGTTTGGTGTAAATGTGTATCATACTGTGCTGTTAATCAGTAATTGGTAATGCTTCCTGGTGTACACACAACCCTCTGAAACGGGATTAGTGCAAACAAACCCTGTAACATCAGCAGCTGTTCCATTGTATAACAGCAACTATTTCACATAGGGCCATGTTAGTGTGTCTCTGACAAGGTATGTTAAGGCTTCTGCAGATGTCGTACAGTGAGTGAATGATTTGTGATGTTATTACAGGATGTATTGTAATTGGTTTGGGTGTGGGGGAGATGTTGGTGGGTGTACATAGCAGATGCAGGTGTGTAGGACTTGCTTTTATACATATTCAATATGTGTATGAGGGTTCCTTCCCTATTTGAACACCTATCCTTTAGTGGACTAATACTATGGTAATTGCAGGCTGATTCATTAAGGCACTGTTAATTGGTTCCTGTATAGCATGCAGGTGATGTTAGTCCTTGAATCCTTTCGACAATACATCGGAATGTAATAAAGTGTTGCTACATGAAAGCTGTCTGTGTACTTCTGTCATAGGTATTTGCAGTCATTGGAGTTGTGTTGGTGACTGACCCTCTTTGGCTAGGGTTGCCACCTTTTCAAATGGCCATTGTGGGACATTTTCTCAACACACATCAGATTTTATAGGCCAACACATACCCACGGTCAGTACAGAGGATAGAACTTTACTTTTTTGCCTAAATAAAAGCTTATTCTTGTAGCAGTTTAGTTGCTTATACTGTTTCTTGTAACATTTATGTATTTTAGATACAGAAATAACTATTTTTTGCAACTATAATGTAAAATATGGGACATAATTATGTCCTACAATCTCAGGACATTTGCCATTTTTAATATTTTTGGTCAGGACACAACCGCCAAAAGAGGGACTGTCCCTCATAAAGTGGGATAGGTGATAACCCTATCTTTGGCTCATGTCCATAGCACATATTTGTAATAGTGTATAGGCATATACTCTCCATATCCTTTGTTCATATAGTTTGGTCGTGGTGGAATGTGTGATTGCTATGGTTCATGTTATACTCATATATGAACACTTCAGCCACTGTATACGGGATACCTATGGAATCCTGAACGCACACAATTCAGATGGCCACAGTATCAGTCCCAGACTCCCAAACCCCACATTACCGAACACTCAAACTTGCAACAGTCAAACTCGTGAAAGTAACACAAACACAGAACACACACACGCACACACACACAGACACACTGCTACCCACCACATCCAAACAAACTATCTTACACTATGTATGAGCAGGTGGGCAAGCCCCACTACACCCGTCATGTGGGTGGCTGCGCCCCCCCAGACCCACCTACTTTATTATTCTACCTCTGAGATCGCACAGACACACAAAGCAAACCCACACCCACACATTAAAGTCCCCCAGAAATGCACAACACACTCAGAACACAAACTTACTCACACTACAGCCCTCAGAAACACACTTACACACAGTAACCTTCCTGAACTACAACACCAGAAGCACTAACTAAAAGTCCCTTAACATCAGGATTTTAAAACTCGCTCTTCTGGTGTTTTGATACTGTGGTCTTTTGGTCTTCAAGCCTCGTAATTACACGCATCGGTATGTCAAGCATTCGGTATTTGGTAGGTATCCCATTTATATGTACCTCCATGGTTGTGTCGATATTGTTAACCTATTTACCCTATATATCAACATATATCTCTCTCTCTCGCTCAATCTCTCTCTCTATTTTTATATATATATATATATATATATATATATATATATATATATATATATAGCATACACCTTTCATTGGGTACATGGCGGTTTGTCCTATTTCCACACAATCCTCCATTTTGTATTTTAACCTGTCAGAATACACACCTGCAGTTGGTGCATCTCAGGTAGCTTAGTGGTTGGTTACTGTGAAGATTTTGTACATGTTTGTGTGTTTTAATCCTGGTAGTGGTCATTTTACCTTTCAGAGCAGGCACTGGTAGTGCAAGGGTGATTAATGCACATTTCAGCGGTTGTGAGCGGCTTTGCCCGTGATCTGTGCGATGTTCAGCAAAGGTTAAACCTGTGTGTTTTGCTTATCTGTGTAGTCATGTTTAAGCGCCGGTTACCGACACTTACCTGTGCAATAACCCTTAAACGTCTGCTTAAAAGTGCTTTAATAACCTGCATCCAACATCCCTTATTTGGGACCTCAAAATGACATAACAGCCCTTGCAGGTCTTAAAACTGGGACCATGAACACCACAGTCACTGGATTTACCACTGAGGCATTTGAGATATGTACAACTTTTATGGTGTTTAGTATGTACAGTGTACTACAGCCGTTTCTCACTACTGCAAACAAATGTGTAAGTCAGTTGGTGTACATATGTATGATACCTGTTAATGTTCATATGTTTGTTGACATCAGTGTTGCAATGTGACCTGACGGTGTATTATGGATGAGAATGGTTCTTGTTTTGTGTCCTTTCTACATTGTGCCCATACTCCATGTGTACCCCTCCAGTTCACGTAATGAACATCCAACACAGGCCCTCCTTGATGCATATTCCATTAGCCAGCGGTCCTCCCCTACACCAATCTCTACATACACAGCAACCATTGCTTCTATGGGGAATTAGGTTTATATTAATAGTTATAATACCAGAGCATGTGTTTTGTGTACACTTCTATCCCTTTGGAATGCTTCTGTGTCACAAAGTGTGTCCATAGATGTTTATATATATATATATATATATATATATATATGTATATATATATATATGGCTATAGATGTTACTGTATACATATATATATATATATATATATATATATATATATATATATATATATATATATATACAGAGAGAGAGAGAGAGAGAGATAGACATATTTAGTATTAATTTGTAACACTTATACATATGTAGACTTGTATATGTTGATTCACACATTACAGTACATTACAATGTACTGTACATATGTACACAAAGTGACTGTCCCATCTGTGGTCTGTACTGTGAAATGCCTGTAATATAAGGTGTAGTCTAACGACCACATACCACTTATACAGATTATATGGCTTAATGGTAGGTCCCATGACTGTGGTGTGCATGGGCCAGGGTTCAACACCTGCAATGTATTAGACATGTTTTACTACAGAATAAGGCTAATTTAAGCAGTTGTAAGCAGGTTTAAAGGTGTTTGTGCGACATTATACCAGCGGTTGTACACAGTTAAACAAACTTTACATCCTACAACCTGTGCACACAAATATGGCCACTTCTGCTAACTACTCAGGATATATACATTTCAGTGACGTAACATCTCACTATGTGCTTACATAACATTACATTGTCTGCTAACTGTACTCTCCAGAACACGTGGGTTTATGTGTGTTCCAAATGTTTATTATTCTGTGGAATACTACCTATATATGCAAGCTGTGGTTAAGGTATACTATGTAACATGTAAAACATCTCTGACTTTATTGGGATTTGAACCACGACTGCAGAGATATTATGCAAATGCTGTAGCCATTGCACTATTGACATTAACATTCCGTCTGCCTATTTCCTATGTCCGTGAATCCTATGTGTAAACTTGGCTAGACAACAGGTGGAGCCACCCATACCCAGTGAGCTTCTCGAAATACTGACATAACACATGAATTGAGAGACTATACATTAACATCCTAACTACATTTGGCATAGCCCCTGACTGACACACTTCAGGGGAAACCTTGATGTGTGACAAAAAAATTTTTAATATTAAATAAATATTTATTAGTATTATATTTAATTCACAACACTAATAAGCATTATCAATTATTATCTTTGTATTGACAGTAATTTATACTAAACAAAAACTATGCACACTTATTTCCCAATATTTTACTATTTTGATTATTTTCTTCTACATATATTTTAATGTATTTATATACTTATTATTAATCACAGTACTATTATATTTAATTATTTTTATAAACAACCATAATTAGTTAAACTTCACTTAATCAATACATTTTTAACAAAAATATTATCAAGGGTATTTATTCAACAGAAGGCTTAATGTATTTTGTGAACATTTCTATGTATATTGCAATTTGCACATTATATCAATACAGTACATGTATTTTTAAAGGGCAAAGAGAAGCATATTTTGCACCAAGGAATGTTGTTGACAAATGTTACATATTAGAAAGTATATAGAGGAGTTCATTCTTGTGACATACAAACATTGTTATTTTTAATTTTATTCTTCATTTTTGGAATTTTAACAAATACATTTGTTTAAATAACTTTAAGGAGCATACAGCTTCAAAGACATTCATTAACAGTTGTTGCTTCGCGCCAAAAAGGTTACTTAAATTGTGAATTTTTTAAATGGGGTTGTTCTGATGAAGCCTACATTAGTTAGGTGAAAGCGCTTAACCTTGGATATATGTAATATAAAATGTTTTGTATGTTGTTTCAATAAACGTCTGTCTGGATTAGCTTTTACACTGTGTTCCCTCTGTGTGTTGCTTGAGAAGATAGCACAGTGTAAATATTTTTATAGGGTTCGTTTTCCTCGCAACGTTTGACTTCTCGAAATACTGACATAACACATGAATTGAGAGACTATACATTAACATCCTAACTACATTTGGCATAGCCCCTGACTGACACACTTCAGGGGAAACCTTGATGTGTGACTGGGCAACAGTATATACACCCCTGGGATCATGTGTCCCAGAAACATACAGCCAGGGTGTGGGGGAGCCACTCCAGTTTTATAGCTGCAAGACCTGTTGGGGAAATTGAATGCTGTTGGGTTGTCATGTTAACATGCCCTTTTGAGATCACTATGTGCCCCTCTCACCCTACAGCACCCCGGTCTTCAACAGCTTCCAGCAACTCTGCCTGGAATCATTTAATTGGCTATGCTTGACAGAGGCTCAGTTACTTCATCAATGGTGCAGATAAAGCCACCACACTGTAGCTATGCTTCTAAATGCCCTTGGGCAGATAGCCTACTACCTATCTGTGAACTTCTACAGTGCAGGCCATCTCCAACATCATATGTGATTATACAGAGTTTTCTGATCACAATATACAATGTAACATCACCATGTAGTCAGACAACAGTTAAGTACAGCAAGAGCATACAGACTACTGATACATAATCACTCAAAAAGCCTATCTTGGAAGCTAGTGGACTTGTATAGGTTTCAGGCTTTGTATTGCTTTCCAGTAGGTTACCTACAGGAAAGATGGGACACAAGCACAGATGGGAAACATGCCTGCAACAATGCCATACCAACTTGCATGTGTCAGCCTAGGGCTTTGGAATGCTGGGCAAGGCTATTGGTGACCCATGGTGCCATTTTTAGGCAGGTCTCAGAGGTGAATCTCACCTCCATGAACTGCACAATAGTGGAATCAATGAGGGTTAGGCTACTCAACACCAGGGGTAGTATTCACAACATGCATGCACTCACAGCACCCCTCAGTATGGACAGCATCTACATCTGTTCTGTGACTGGGACCTGTATAAGGCTCCTGTGAGCACACTGGCACTACCAGACTACAACCCATAATACACATTTCAGCCACTGAACATGGACTGGCACAGACATGGAGGGGGTGTATCCATATTCATCGGGGATACCTACATCTCCAAGTTAGTGTGGCAGCATGATACCTCTGTGATCATCCATGTGCAGCTAACATCAGCCACGACTGCAATGCAAACTGTGAGCAGCTGCTACAGATAACCCTCCATGACCCAGGAGCACCACTACAACTATCTAGAGACAGTGGTAAACATGACAGTCCTACCAGACACCCTGTTATTGGTCAATGTAGGCTACCCTACACTTAACTGGATAACCTACTTGAGTATTCACTTCCAGGCCCAGCACTTCCTGAGATTTATCACCTCATATGGCCTGTATCAGTTGGTAGACAGACTAACGAGAGGTGAAAACATACTACAAGTGGTAATCACTGGCATGTGCAACAGGTGCACTACAGCAAAGGTAAACCGGTCACTGTTTAGATCTGACCATGAACTATTCACTGATGATTTTCACTCCCAACCATCTCCCCCACCCAAGAAACACACAGTGAATACCTTTTCTACAGCTAAATCCACAGTACTAATGAAAGAGGTGGGAGGGTTCACAGCCCCCACGCTCAGGGATGACACTGCTCAAGATACAGACAGAATTACAAATGCACTCTATAAGCACCTACAAAGATGTATGGGTCATACCATCAATGGTAAACCAAGACTTGCTACTCCTACACAAGGACACCAGTCTGCTGAACCCCTGCATTATACAGGCTATACAAGAGAAGTAGGACAGTAGTCCAGAACAACAGCAAATCCCAAGACATGCAGACGTCCGTGACCAGTATTAGCAAGATACTTATGTTACTCATGTAATCATCCAAGGCTGACATCCACAGGTAATTAGGTATGGATTCAGAAGATGACCACAAAGGCTTCCTTGGCTATGTCAAGGATCTAAGCAGTAACACACAGATTTGCACTGTGCTGGTGCAATATTGCACTGAATATACTGACCCTACTGATATCACCAACACACTCGATACTACATTTGGAGCAAGCTTCACCCCTTACAGGGTCCACAATAATACCCAAAACATACAGTATCCCAGACATCTGAGACATATAGGTGGTAATGGCCCTTTCAAACGGTATGACAGAGTGTCAATGGAGGCAGATGGTGTCCCAGACTGCATCCTGTAAACACTACAAGACAAAGTGACCCCCCCGCCTAATATAGCAATTCAACATCAGCCTCTACACAGGCTACATGGCCATTCAATGGTGCATGGGCACATGACAACAGCTATTCCACTCCACCAAGGTGGTGACACAACTGACCATGGTAACTACCACCCCATAAGCCTGAGTAGCCTGATCTGCATGGCTATGGAGTGAATCCTCATGGCACTCGTTAACATAGACAATGGTAACCTCCAGACACTTGGCCCAACACAGGCCAGCTTGATTGAGTGCAGATCATGCCTACTGAACATGTTTGACATCTTAAAGTCACCTAGACTTTAGGCGTGGGGTGTGGTAGTTCACACATACTACCTGGACCTCGCCAAGGGTTTTGACACCATTCCCCACTCAGGTATTATTTCTACACTCACCAGCCAGTACATACACCCATACATCGCAGGTTGGTTTGCCAACAGGCTTACACACAGAACCCACATGGTAAGCCTAGCAGCCTCCAGGTCCAACTCTTGACCAGTCACAACTGGTGTCCCACAGGACTCAGTTCTGGGACCCCCACTGTTTGCCATATACTTCTCAGAAGTACAGGCTAACACACATGGACTACAGCAGACCGTGTTTGGCGATTACTGCAAACTGGAAGCCATAACTGACAGTCCAACTGTCACAGATGTCCTTCAAGGGGCTCACATAGACCAACACAGGGTGTCAGAGTCATGGCCTCCAGCTAAAGGCCACAAACTGCATGGTCATTCCATTTTGAGAAACTACACACACACCCACATATTAACACATGAGAGGCAGACACTATAATTCAGATGATGTAATGGGTATGTGGGGATTACATTAGATAGTGATCTCTCCTTTGACAATCATATCTGCGAAGTAGTTAGGACATCCATCTATGCAGGCCATCTTATTACTTAAGGGTTCGCATGTAAACAGACTGAGGTTATTGTGCCCCTTTACTCATCACTCATCAATTCCATCATCGAGTATGATAACCCATTTTGGATGTACCTCAGAAGACACATCCAACAGCTGGAAGGACCACAACGTACCTCACCAAGAGGGATAATGCCCTCAGACATGTGTCCTATGCTGCCAGACTGCATAAACTCTTGCATTACTCAGTGGCATCTCATTTACTCAGAGATGATATTTGCTGGCCAACAAAGCCGTGTCCAAGTCAGGCTTAATGGATATGCTCCACCTATGGGAATCCATGTCACAGTGATCCACACACTGTAATGAGCTACACCTTGCCACAACCATAACTGGAAGAGGCTGGAGTGACAGATTCCTGTCACGGGTACTCCCCATGCTTTGGAACTACATCCCTGATTACATTATACGGAGCCCCTCACTAACACTCCAGGGAATCCTTGCAGAGTGGGCGGAGAACAGTGGATACACCCCGTGGATCCCACAATTGGCTCTGCTCCACAGAAGGACAGTTAGTTAATCAATGGGGTGGCGACAGCAGACACATTTTAGCTAGGCTTATGAATGGCCTCAGGC
Organism: Protopterus annectens; assembly: GCF_019279795.1. Lineage (NCBI taxonomy): Eukaryota > Metazoa > Chordata > Ceratodontiformes > Protopteridae > Protopterus > Protopterus annectens. The sequence goes on from NC_056739.1 coordinate 471,136,710, forward strand.
AGTTAGGCATGTACCTACCTATGTACCTATGAACCTATACATACAGAAGTGACACATGCTGATAGCTTAATTTACTGTTCAGGTATTGACTTACCTTGTGCCAATGGCAGTTGTGTGTACAATAGTTGAGGGCTGCCTATGTAGGATGCACACAGTAGACCACCTATACCTGACAATTTACAGGTGGTCGTGTGTGTGTGTGTGTGCTATCCATGTTTACTGTGTGTGCAGGTGAAGAAGAGTGTCAGTCCGTAGGTGCCTACACTGTCAGTGTGTGTGCTATATTTTCCCTCTTTGCCAAGGCATGGGCATACTGGGCATGCCTCCATCTGCCTACTGGGGCTGGCACAGGGTGTTCGTGGTCTGAGTCCCTCTGTGCCTGTGGGGCCCTTGGCAATGGTGGTGGGCTGTGAGCACCTTCACCATTCTATACCTGCTGCAGGTGTTTCTGCAGGATCATATTGTGTAGCATGGCATATACTATGAAGATGTGGGCACACATGCCTGGAGAGTACTGCAAGGCTCCACCAGATATGTTCAAGCAATGGAACCATGATTTCAGCATCCCAAACACATGCTCTATGATGATTCTGGTTTCTGCATGTGCCTTGTTATGGCATTCTTGCATGGGTGTGTGTGCATTTCTGATGGTAGTCATCATCCACGGTTCCAGTGCATAGCCAGCATCCCCCACCAGGTGGCCATATGGGATGCCCCCCCCTGGCAAATACCTGATACAGCTTTGAGGCATTCCAGATGTGGGAGTTGTGATAGCTTCCAGGGCTGCCAGCACACACAACCATGATAATGCCCTGGGCATTGCACATGACCTGGCAGTTGATAGAGGGGTATCCCTTGCAGTTTATGTAGCATCTACCCTGCTCACCGGGTGGTGACTTGATGTGTATGTGCATGCAGTCTACTGCACCCAGTACCTCTGGGTAGTCTGCCACATGGTGGAAGAGGTGCATATTGCTGGCCAACTCCTCCTGCATTCTGGGGAAGTATATGTGCTCATTGGCATGTGGTAACATGGCATCCAGGAACTGGTGGAGTACCCTGGATGTTGATGTCTGTGAGATCCCCATGATATCCCCAGTTGGCCTTTGAAATGTACCTGTGGCTAGTATTCTCAAGCTTACACATACCTTCGTGTCCACTGGGATGGGTTCCCCTCTGTTATTTCTGGCTCTGAGGTGTGGCCGGCACAGCTCAACAAGTTGCTGTATGGTGTCCCTGTCTACCCTGTAACGCTCTACTATCTCTAGATCATGTAACCCCTGGCAGGTTACCCTGGATCTGAACACTCTTCTCCTCATCCAGTGCCTGAGATGGTTGTCAACATCATTCTCCACACCACCTTCAGTCTCCAACACATGCTGGTGAATCAAAGCTATTGCAGCCCATAACATGTACATATTAAAAGTTCCCCGTCTGTATACACCAATGGTACAGAGTGTCTGCGAATTTACAAGTGTGTGTGAGGTGCTTTCACTCTTTATACTATTGTGCTATGGATGCTGCTGGTGTAATTGGGTGTGTATGTGCAATTCCAGCTGCAGGTTATCTTAATTATGGGTTTTACAGCAGGGACTGCTATTGTGGGGGCTTTGGTGTTGAATTACACTTGGCTGCCGTGATTCATCTATTGCCCTTTACTTCACTTTTCAACCCGATTCCCCTCCCATTGTCAGGCATGCATCCAGCTACTGGCTTTCTTTTTTTGTACTTTCCCAACCCAGGATTGTGTAGCAAAATGTGTTATGCAGCTGATCTACTGCAAGTTTGCTTTGTTCTGCTGTGACAGTTCTCTTTTCTTTGCAGTATGGCACCTCTCCTTTCCTGTTCTGCAGGTAGCTGCTGGCAGCCTTCTTAGCTGTTGACAGTGGTCCACTGTGGGTTCCTAGGTGTTAATTACTCATTTGTACTCCATTTACCATGCTGCAGCATTTCCTTATTTTCTTCCCATATCCTTCCTGTTTCAACTCTGGTGAGCGCCGCGCACAGCCGTTTACCGGATTTTGAGCATGTTTTCATCCATGTTCACATGCACATTTGGTTACCTTGTGTGCTCTCAGCTAAGCAAAGCTACGGCTTCTTCAACACACCCCTATCCTGCAGCTTTGCTTAGCAACAGGTAAACTGGATTAGCAATGCTCCAATGTGCTTATAGCTAAGGTGGCGCACCTCTCTCTTGATGTCATCTTTATCTCCAGGCCACACCTCGGTGTACCACTTCACTGTGAGGTACATCCTTATGCCGGCGGGGATTTTGTGATTCAGTATTACTTGTCTCATTTGCATAACATTGACTACTAATTCCTAGTTACCACAAAGAACACTGTCACAGCCCCTTAGCAACCCTTGCGCCACTAAGTGGTGTAGCATGCATGCCATTGACTATTACGGGGAATTCATGAAATGTGTTACATTGCAGTTTTATTACATAGAAATATATGTTCATTGTGATCTCATTTGCGCACCTATGCACTGCAATTTTTCTTCGCGTTAGTGTGGCCATGACATTAAATGTTCCTTTTTATGTGTTGTGCATGTTTTTTTATGCCAATCGCTATATATTTAGCCATTGGCATATATTAACAGTATAATACGTGAGTTTCGTCTTCTGTCATGGCTCCAATTTTATGTTTGAAAAAATGTAAACCGTGTTTTCAGTTTACATTTCTTCATGCTTACACTACGCTTGCACCACTTCCTGAATCACTATATACCTTAATTTGCATGCTACGCTGCTGCACATGGGGTAATTAGCATACATGCACCGGGAGCTGTGCAGCCGTGGTGTACACAGGTAGTGCACATGGAAAAAGCTCATACCTGAATCGCTTGGCGGCCATATTTGGTGTTAGATCGCCGACGCTATGCCTGGCCTGGTGCAAGCTTCATGAATACCGGGGGCTATCTTTTTAACACATCTTTGGCTACTTTTAGCCATATGAACCATCCTTGATCATCTTAACATGTGTATATATAATTTTATATAATACAATGACTGAAATCAGATGCAATTTTTTGATGAATCGACTTATATTTGAATTACTCTATACTATGCATTAACATGCAACTTTTTTTTCTTTTTGGCTGTACAACTTATTTAAGTATTTTACCTATGATTGCATTTTCCTATGTTTACTATAATTATGATTTCATATATTTGTATTTGCTCATGCTATGTATTCATTGTAACTTGTGGGGCTTTCCCCCACGCCTCCACTGAAAATAGGTTTACCACCCAGTCAGACTATCCTGGTAAACAAACATAATAAAATAAAATAAAATAAAATAAAATAAATAAATATATAACTCCCCTATGCTCAGAGCCTACAGTTACAAAATCACTGGTCAAATCTGACTGTTATGAGTAACATTTACTGTAGGTTTGAGACCTAAATCACCTAAAAATCCCTTCATCTCTAGAGATTACTTCAAGGCCAGTCTAATCCAGCTAACCGCTGACTCTGTTTTGTAACCCGCAATTTACATGGATAAATTGTATATCCACCTCTCAGCTAGCACTGTGGCCTTGGTCTTATTAAGACATAAATATGGTGCCAAGTTTAAGAATACATTTGGTGGAGCCCAAGAGTCAGCAAACTATACAATAATAAGAGTCTTCTAACCAATATAAGTAGGCCTAACACCCTATCATTTGGATAAGAGCTCAAAAGATCAACACAGAACTGAGAAAATAAATGAAATCCCCCATGAGCAAGTATGAATTGTGAATCATCATCCAAGCTAATGATAGCCATAAAGTCTTCTTCAGTTATATGAGGAACCTAAGAAATAATGCTTGAAGTTAATACAAAATAACAAAACATGTTCATCCTCTGATGACATTCCAATATTTTAGTGGTCAAATTCAGCTTAAACTTTACCCTCTATCTACCCCAAATTATTTGCAGCATCTTAACATGCTGACATGACTCCCCCAAATTACCTTTAACCAAGTCTTAAAAACGCTTAGCTCCACAGGTCTTGACAATTTATCATGTTGCCTTCTGTTGACACCAAAGTCTTACTGGCTGAGACCTTATAACCTCTATTCAATGTAAACCTTTCCACTGGACTCATGCCAAAAGTATGGAAAACTGCTGTAGTCATTCCACTCCATGGGGTGGGGGCATGGCTGACTCAGACAACTACAGACTTATCAACCTCACTACACTTATCTGTAAGGCAAAATGGTGCATCATTACGGATCAGGACATAATCTTCAGACTCTGGATCCAACATAATTTGGGTTTGTCAATGGCAGATCCTGTGTGATAAATTTAGTGGTATATATGAAAAAGTCACAAAGGCATTAGATTCAAGTAAATTGGTAGACACAATACATATGGACTTCGCCAAAGTGTTTGTTATCATTTCTTACTTGGGTTCTATCAATCAGCTTATTCAATTAAATGTAAACCTGTATGTTACTCATACCCACTGGATAACAAGCCTGCTCACAGACAATCCAGTGGTGTCCCTCAGGCATTGGTCCTGCGACCAGTCCTCTTTTGTATCTACTTCTCTGATATTAAAGCAGATACCAACAGCATGTGGCTAATGAAGTTTATAGATGGATACAAGCTCAGAATTCTCATAAAATATGCTAGATGACTTACATATTCTTGGCGGGGGGGGGGGTCTAAGTCATGCTAACAAGTAGTTATTGGATCACAGCTTCAAACTGCACATGTAACTCTAGAGGGCTAGTTTACCTGGTTAAATGCCAGTTGTGTTATGGCTTTTATGTGGGAAAGATAGAGGGAAAGCTTAAAGAGTACATACACGAACATAGGTTAGCAACAAGCAATCGATCTCTTGTGTTATCTGAAGCATCCACTGCCTGCAACTGAAAAATAAGTATCATTTTTACTTGATCTGAACTTGCATTGCATTTTACTGTGTGCTATTATTTCTGAACTGTATTTTACTGTGCTTTTGCTGTTTCCTGCACTTTTAGCCTAACATAGACTTGGTTCAGATTTGCTAGGCCTAGTCTGTGTTTACAGTTTCTGAGCACTAATCCAGCTTTCCTCCACAAAAGAGGGCCTCCCCTATACCCTACTGAGAGTGGAGAGTAGCTAAGGATCTATTTGAGAGGTGATTGTTGGCCCAGGGCCCAGTGTAGTGTGTTACAGTTGGTTAGAGTGTTTGAAATCAATTTAGTTTCGTTTACCACAGCTGCACAAAGGTTAGCAACAAGCAATAAATCTCCTGTGTTATTTGAAGCATCCACTGTCTGCTACTGAAAAATAAGTATCATTTTTACTTGATCGGCAGTTCTTGCATTTTATTTTACTGTGTGCTGTTATTTTGAACTGTATTTTACTGTATTTTTGCAGTTTCCTGCACTTTTAGCCTAGCATAGACGTAGTTCAGATTTGCCTGACCCAGTCTGTTTTTACATTTTCTGAGCACTAATCCAGCTTTCCTCCACAAAAGATGGCCTCCCCCGAGTGTAGCTAAGGATGTAGCTGAGTGATGATTGTTGGCCTAGGGCTCAGTCAGGTGTGTTACTATTGGTTAGAATGTTTGAAATCAGTTTTATTTTGTTGCTACTTGCTGCCCATGTTAGCACGGGTTTACATGGCATGCACCACCCGCACAACCATACACTACTGCACAGTGGAGGGTACCATTGGTGGTTATAGACACAAACTCTTAGACAGATAATTTTCCTTTAGTCACCTGCTTGTGGTCCTTTGGTGGCTTCACGCTGTTGTGCTTCACTGCCCAGTTAGACACTCAGCTGAACCTCTGAGGTTCCTCCACAAGTCTTACCCATTAATCCCCTCACATGTTAGAACTTTTTCTTGTCCCTTAACCATACCTGGTCCTTCTAGACCCTCTTTGTTACTGACCGCAGTATTTCACTTAGTATCATGAATGGATAATTCCCCTCCATTTCTCCAGGATACCTGATTAACATGGGCATCTTGAGACAATGCAGCAATTGCCTCATGTACACTGGCAACCCACTTCTCCTAATTCACACAAATTAAATATGTATGTGTGAGATGCATCTATATTAATAATCTAGAATCTAGGCTCTGTCACTGACAAATCAGTATATCAGATACTAAGCAGGTTGTCAACTCACACACTTCACCTCCTGCAACATCTACATGTACAACACCTAAACCTACTTATGCAGAGGTTCTCACTAGAAGCCTGTTTAATGATCTAAAACCTCCCAAACATAAACACACTTCACTTAATACATTCCCAGCAAACCACAGTACACATACAAACTTACATGCACCAGTGTCTCACCAAACATACTCCTAAGGCAAAACACAAAATCAAATGTTTTAGTCACACAGATGTCCCACTCACCAGGTTGGATAAGGAAAAGTTGGTCACAGTCAGCTGTCTGTCATGTGCCAGGATCTGCCACATCATACATGCACTCAAGTCTCTCAACAACAGGCACTGTTATGACTGTCATAGTTCATGTTGATGTGAATGACTTGAGATGTATCTCACTGGACTATATGAAGACAGACATGACTGACCTCTCTGATTATGTGTCCCAGGTGGGTATGTCCCTAGCTTTAAGCAGCATTCTACCTTCACCTAGGATGATGCCTCAATACAGACAAAAAAATGATTGACTTCAACAATTGACTTAGTTTCTGATGCCATTCTAAGGGGATCCAGTACCTGTCAGCCTGGGATGATATGGTTGGTAGACCATGATGCTTTGCCAGAGATGGACTCCACCTGTCATCTCTTGGCTTTCAGCTACTAGCTAAGGTTCTTGCCTTCCCCCATAGTGCCTATTTTAGGAAATGTCACAAAAACAAAATTCTTGATGTAAAAATATCCTCAAAAAACTACCTTAAGGTTATGCTGCTAAATGCTATTAGTCTAAATCTGAAACTTCACTCACTGGAAGCACTCCACACCTTGGAAGATGTGGACATCTGTGCAGTCACAGAGATCTGGTTCAAGGCTGTGGAGAGCACCCTGGCCATACCAGGATATAATGTCTTCCACACATTCAGACCACAAAATGAACGTGTGAAAACTAAAGGAGGAGGGGTATCACTATTTATCAAAGATAAATGCACCTCCAGAGTGGTTAAATAGAATAATTCCCTAGGGTTACTCCATGTGCAAATAACTATAGGAAAGACCCCTCTCCAGGTTATCATCAGCTATAGATCCCCCTCCATGAACCATGATATCCACACTGCCTACTTGAATCTACTTTTGTCGTTCAAAATATAACCAAGCACCCTGGTTACAAGTGACTTTAACTATCCATCCATAGATTGGATTTTTATGAAAAAAATGGAATATCAACAATCAAATTTTTATTGGGAGGGGAGAGGGAGATACTAGATTTTGATGATATGTTTTTTGTATTTATAATTTAGTAATTAAATACTTGGTAGAGAACATTTTAGTTTATTGTCTAAGGGTTTGAAATTTTTTCCATTCAGGAAGGGGGACCTCACAAAGACACTAATGGATATAAAAATGTTTATTAGAAAAGTAAATTTGGGTTTGATTTTACCTACAAGTTCTATAGAGATTGAACAGAGCCTGAGGCAGAAAAGCACATATACTCCACCGTTACACCCCCAGTTAAAAAACTTTGAGAAAATTATAGAGAAAGAACTAAGAAAGGAGTATAGTAAAGTCAAATTTAGGCCTAATTTGATTAGTAAAGAAAACAGTATACTTAAGGAATTGAAAACTAACCCTGATGTTTGGGTTATGAAGCCCGACAAGGGGGGAGATGTAGTAATAATGGATACTATATTATATGAAGGAAAAATGAATCAAATTCTAATGGATGAAGTGAAATATTCTAGTGTGTCAAAAAATGAGAATAATATAGCTTATAAAAGGATTGATGGTGTATTGGAAGACATGTTTATGGAAGGTTTAATTGATGAAAAAACACTAAGATTTTTTAAGGTAGATAAACCAAGGGTGCCTTCCATATTTGGGATACCCAACACCCACAAGAATGAAAATGATCCTCCCTTGAGGCCCATAGTTTCATCCGAAGGGTCTAAGACCCTTCCTTTGGCCAAGTATGTGGACAACAAACTTAAACATGCATGGGTCAAAAGGAAAGCTATTTTAAAGGATTCTTGGGATTTCCTGAAGGAAATTACACATGATTTGTTCCATGATGAGTTAATATTCATTGCTATAGATGTGACAGACTTATTTTCAAGTATCCCTTACCAAGAAGGTATGAATATGTTTGAAGAAATTATTTTTGAGGATGCTGATTTAAGCCATGATGAGAAGATAGTATGTATTGGCCTAATGGAAAGGGTTTTAAAATATCATTTTATATTCTTTAAGGGCAAATTCTACCAGCAAATATAAGGAGTTGTGATGGGGGCAGCCTGTGCCCCAACTTACGCTAACCTTGTACTGGCTAAATGGGAGGAAAAGTACATACTAGGTTCTGATTATGCAACAAACTGGACCCTCTATAAGAGATTTTTAGATGACATAGTAATGTTTTTGATAGGGACCAGAGAGAAATTTGATGAGTTTATGGGCTATATGAAAAATACTGCAAATTTTTTGGATTTTATTTACACTCGTTCAAATAAGCAGTTGCAATACCTAGATGTTGAGATATATAAAGCAAATGGTAACTTAGAAACCAAGATTTTTAGAAAGCCCACTTTCTGTAATTCCTTCCTTCATTATAGAAGTGCACACCCCCCACACTGTAAAAAAATATATAGTTAAGGGTCAATATGTTCTTGGTAGCTGAATGACTATTTCAGATGATGATTTCCAGAAGGAATGTGAGTTGTTGGAAGGAATGTTTCTGTAAAGGGGCTACCCATTGATCCTAGTGAGGGGGGTTAAGGCAGAAGTAATAGCTGGTAGGCACACAAAATTTAAACCCATTTGAGGACAAAAAGAACAGGTTTATAATGTTATAGTAAATGTAAAGGAAGCTAAATTTAGTGCATCTATTGTATTGGAATACAATTCCCTTAATGGAGTTACAAAGAGAATTATTAACTCTGAGTGAGAAAGGTTTATAATTATTTCAGATTTGGATAAATTGCCCACTGACCCCTTGAAAGTGGTTTATAAAAACTCACCAAGTTTAAAGAATATTCTTGCAAATTATGGCAACATTATGGCAAAAAACAAGAGGAGAATAGGGACCTACAAGTGCAGTCATTGTTCCCAATGTGGAAACATAGCGAATACAGATAAGATTTTTATTGAGGGTAGGAATAGATGGGTAAATAGTCCAGATTATTTTAATTGTGAAGCCATGGGGATAGTATACCTTGCTTTGTGTGTAGAGTGTAGATCCTTCTATGCTGGTAAGACTGAACGCAGACTAAAGAGAAGGATATACGGACATAAATATGACATTTTGAACAAAAAGGAAATCAGTGCTTTATATAAATACACAAAGGTATGCTTAAAAGCAGATTTCACCTTTTTTGTCTTGGAACAAGTGAAAAAGGAAATCAGAGGTGGGCCATGGGAGGAGAAAATTGAGTTCAGGGAAATCTTGTGGCAAGTCATCTTGGATGCATCAAATCCCCCGGGCCTAAATGATTATATATCCATCATTCCACTACTCAAGTTGAGATCTGCTAAGTTATAATTTGTGTTTATAAGTTATTTTCCATTATTACCACTAGATGGTGGACTGCGGTGGTGCTGCTGTGGTAGTGCTGTCGCCTCACAGTTAGACGTTGCCCGTTCGATTCTCAGTTAGAGCGTCTTCTGTGTAGCGACATGCGTGAATGGGTGTTCCTTCATTGAAGGTTGTGCGTTAGGCCCGGCAAACCAGTACGTAAAAATCTTCTGCCAATCATTAGCGGACCGGAGTTCCACTGTGGCGACCCCTAACCAGGAAAAGCTGAAATACGTAAAATAACCACTAGATGGTGGAACACTACTTTTGTTTTGGATATATTCCAAGTAATAACACTGTTTTGAGGCTTGTAATGAAAATATATGAATTTTAATTAAAAAGTATTTTAACTTATATATTTATTTAAGAAATAAGATGTTTTAAATACATGTTTTTAATAATTTATTTATTGTAACTGAGCGCAATACATAAAATTTTGTGGTTCAAATTTTCATTATGCAGCTCTATGGGAAAATGAATGGAAGTGATGGGGATAATTTATATTTAATTATGTATTAACTTGATTTGATTGTTTTTTCTTTAAGAATGAGGGTATATATATATATAGGGTAAATTGGATTAACATGGTCATCTGATGAAGTCTTTATGGGATAGACAAAATGCTGGTATTTAAAATTGCGTTTATGTGCTTTTTATGTAGTGATTCTAGTTTGTGGATTTGTGCAATAAATCTATTTTAATTATAGCACCTCGTGTATCTTCATTCCTGAGGTACTTTTTGTGTGGATTCTATTTACCAAAGATAAATACACCTCCGGAGTGGTTAAACAGAATGATTCCCTAGAGTTACTCCATGTGCAAATAACTATAAGAAAGACCCCTCTCCAAGTTATCATCAACTATAGATCACCCTCTGTGAACCATGATATCCACACTGCCTACTTGGATCTACTTGAATCGTTCAAAATATAACCAAACACCCTGGTTATAAGTGACTTTAACTATCCATCCATAGACTGGGTAAATTATACATGTACAAACCCACTCACCAAAAGGTTCTTGAACTTTGTTAACTCAAATGCCTTAGACCAGATAGTTGGCACCCCCACAAGGGGCCCAGACATTCTAGACTTGGTACTCACCAACATGGCAGAATGGTACATCACCACAAGTGTGCAGCCCACCCTGGTGAACTCTGATCAGAAATAGGTCTATTTTGAAGTAATGATAACATCAGACCCCCCCCCCCCCCCCCCAAGGAGAAAGAAATCAGGCTAAAAAACTTATCCAAAGCCAACTACAGTCTCTTATGAGAAGGCATTAATAGCTTCAAAGCTTAACAAAGCTCCAGTCCCCACTGATGGCAAGGACACCTATACTGGGATATACATCAATACATTGTATAAATATCTATACAATTGTATTGACTCAGGCATTCCTAATAGGACCAAATCAAGATCCTCAAGAAAAAAACAAGCCTGCCTGGTGGACATCTGCCATAAACAGGTTATATAACAAGAGGAAGAAATTGCTGTCTGAGAGCGAGAAGGAATGGTATTAGAATTGGAAGCATATTCTTCTCAGCTTGAACAAGCAAGTAAGACATCTTGTAAAGTCTGGTAGTGAATGGTACCACATATAGGGAACCAGTGGAAATAGCCAACATGCTTGTGGACAGGTTTAGTGAAAGCTTCTCCCCCCTGTCCCTGCCACGTATACCCCAAAACATTCCTACCACCTATTCTCCACCTAGTATCTCTAAAGAGTAAGTTTAACTGTTCTCTCTAAGGCCAAAAACACAGCTTCTATGGGACATGATAACATCCTAGTCTGCGTTATCAATGGTTTAACACAGGAGTTAACAAGACCATTGGGTACTCTTTTCAACCACAGCTTAAGCACTGGTTTTGTCCCTGATGAATACAAAACAGCTAGTATCATCATCTTTGCAAGCAATACTCATAACTGGTTGTGTGATCACTTAGTGCACTACATCCAAAGATAATAAATGTACAAATAACACTTGTATGGTTTCATATTACTGTAGATGATGTTGCAGTTGGTTGTATGCAGAATGATTGCAGTTCATTGCTGCAAAGGTGTTTGTGCGGCAAAGAGGGATAAGGCACCTTTGCTATGTTCTGAAGCTTCATTGGAGTGAGAGTTCAAATCCAAACCTATGTAGAAATACGTTATGTGTACTGATATTTTGTACTGTGGATGTCCATGATTGCTTTTCCTCATTTCAACTACTTTTCCTTTTTTTTTTTTTTTTTTTGGTGAGGTGCAGTGTTTGCATGATGCACCGCTTAGCACAAGCAGGTGAAACTGAGAAAATTAATTTAGGGTTTGGTTGTGCTTATCTTGTTTGCACAAAGTGTTGCAGTGCACAAACTGGACCGGTGGCCCACCCAGGAAGCAGACATAACACCTGCAGAACACCTGCAAAAAGGAAAAGGTCAAAAACAATACATTGTTGTAATTTCTGTGTTCCATCGTGTACTGTGCTTAGTGGCATTGCCTGATGGTTAACAAGGTTTCCCAGCAACTGCAGCCATTCAATACCTGCAGAAAGGACTCAGATAGCAAATAATCGAAACTGGATGTATTCAATTAATCATGTTGTGTGCTGCACAAACTTCTAAGCAGCACTGTGAGGTGGTTTACAGAGAGACCTTAAGAATAGCTAGGAAATTAGAAAATGTCCTGCAAGTAGTCCTGTGACAGCAGGTTTAAGTGTAGGGTTGGAGTACAGATGGTGCTGGGTTCTAGTTCAGGGTGTCCAACCTATTTGTACTGTTGTGACAGTGCAGTTTATAGGAATGAATTGAAACATTGATGTGTTATTTAAAAATTCTTGTGGTAACAGGTGTAAGTGTAGGATTGCCATACACATGGTCCTGGATCCTAATACAGGATATTCCATACTATTTTACTGTTGCTCCAATCTCCATTATATTCATTCCCACTTATAACACTTTAGGTAGTGGAGCTGATATGAATTACATGTATGAGGGATGAGACACCATTACTGTGTTTTCAGATGTATGACTGAGGATATACTGTCTACTATATTTCTGTAAGTATAATTCTGCTATATGGACTTGCATGGGTTTCACAGTTAGATAAGACGTATGCACAACTGGATCTATATCCAATAACCTGTCCGGTTACACACATACATGTGTAACATCTCAGACTGTCACCTGTATTTATGTATGATTCCAGATTGCCTGAGCAGCACTTCTTCTGTGCAAAGATGTAAACACTGTGGATCAAAATGTTTTGTCTCTTATGCCTAGGTTTGAAACCCACAGTGTAAAAATCAATTTTCTTCAGTGTATAAAGGCAAATACAAATGTGTCACATCATTACATTTATGTACCCAGTACATGTCTTCAAACACAACTCACCTAACAGTTACCTTGCAATTTTCAATATATATTTCCAGGTTACATCAGTAGACATCCTTCAAACTAAGGTCAAGTATCAGAGTAACCTTCCAATTTCAATTATTTAATTCCTTCCTGCTTGGCACTGCTGTGCTCTGCTTAATATCACTCTCCGGTTTAAACACTACCAGTAAACACGGTAATTGAAATTGGCAGGAAAGCACCACTTTCCAGTGCTCTAGTTCTGCTGTCAGACATGGCTGGCATTAGAGAAGAAGGTGCCAAGTTTAGGGAACAGAGGTTGGGTGTCCAGGAATCCAGGCTATTTATTGGACTCCTTGTAAATCACCACAGCCAAAGGCTTCTGCAGGGGGACTATTCTGGCTCCCAGTGCAAGTCTGAGGCATGGAATAGTGTGGCCCAAGTTGTATCCAATGCCACTGCTATCTCACACAGTGGAGAGCAGTGTAGGCATCATTTTAATGGCCTGCACAGGTGAAAAAGGGATACTCTCAACCGTTGGTTGCATGAGTTTGAGAATGCGGACATCCCACAGCTGTGTAAGTATGACAATAAAAGAGTACTTGTAAGACTTAGAACTCTAAATATAGGCAAGACTGGCATTCATAGTGCTTTTCTGTCTTTAACCAGCTCCCACTGAACATTTATTTTAAATTTGTTGACCAGGAAAGTCCAACTAGGTTCTACTGATCCTGTTTTCAGCAGAGGCCTGAGAAGAAATGCTCCAGAAGCATGTCTTTAGAATGTGGGAGGAAACCAGAGTACCTGGAGAAAACCCACACGAACATGCAAACTCCACACAGAAGGCACCCCAGCCGAGAATCGAACCGGAGAAGCTCTTGCTGTGAGGTGACAGCATTAACCACTGCACCACTGAACCAGCTTATGTTGCTTTATTGGCGATACTGAGAGAAGCAAGTGGTATGTATGCAGCAGAAGAGGACTGTTATTGTAGCTTTAAAAGTTAGATATCTTTTTCATCTTTTATACAGTTGTATCAAATTGAACATGCATATTACAACTGCAAAAGCAAACATGCTTGCATTGGTCTGTAGCACAGACCAGTTGTAGGAGTCCAATATTCAACTGCAATCAGAAGTTTTTTTTTCAAATACCATGATTCACAACTATACAATACTGGTATTTCTTCAATAATATTTACATTAAATTAAAAACAGGCTGGAAGGAAGCACTCAGGTTCACAATTTCATCAAGGTTTAATGGCACAAAAAGGTGGATGAGCAACACACCAAAACGCTGATAACACTCCAAATATGTTTTCATTCACAAGAACTTCATCAGAATAATAAAGTACACAGCAAAGGCCCATTAAATAGTTCCCCCAATCAAAAAATGACCAATAAAAATCACAAAATACAATTTAAAAAGACATTTTAAAATTCCAAGTGCTGCCACCTGGTGTCAGAACATATTAATTACATCCTAAAAACAATGGTAAAAATGTATTTATTTATTTTATTTTATTTTACATTTGTTGACCGGGCTAGTCCATCTGGATTAATGTCCATTTTCAGTGGAGGCCCGGGGAGAAAAGCTCCTGAGGTTAAAAACAGTATTGGAAATACATAAGAAGACATAGTACAAGTGTAATTATACAAAGGTAAAAAGGTAAAAAAAATGAACATACAAATATTATAGATTTTAACTAATCAGAACAATCCTAGCAAAACAATATAATAAGGTATCAGATCATAAAGTATATAAAAGGTAGTTTTGAACCATGGTAGATAATACACAAACATTTTTTTTTTTTTTTTTTTTTTTTGCTATAATGAGTTATGTAATATTTACAATAAATAGGGGTAATATCTCAGTTGAAGTAGAAGATGAAATCCAAGTGGATAAGAAAAGTTTATGATAGAGTTAAGGATGCCAACAGGCTAGTCTGGGTTGGTACAAGAGCAAAGCCAGAATTTATTAAGATGTATTAAAAGTTGTTTTTTAAATAGTGGAAGAGTATGCAAAGAGGACAGATTGGATGGAAGATTATTCCATATTTTACCTACTGAGTTAGAAAAAAGGCAGTTGCCTGCAGAGTTCATAATTTTGGTAATATTAACAAGTAATTTATCAGAGGAACGTAGTTGTTTCAGGTTGATATAGGGAGTCAAAAGTTTGGAAAGAGCTGGTGTTTTAGAAGGTTGGTATAGAATTTTGTGTGCAATTAAGAGTTGTTGAAAAATGAGCTTATTAGGGAGTTCCAGCCAGTGTAGTTGTTTTAGGTTTAGACAGTGGTGAGCTCTAAATTGTGATGTGGTGGCAAAGTGGGCAATATTGTGGTAAGATGTAGTAAGTTTCTTAAGGTTACTTTTAGATAGATTAGTGTAAATAGGGGATGTATACAAAAGGGTAGAAATAAGGTGTGTTTGGGCTAGGGTTATCCTAGTTTCAGGTGTGAGGAAGGGCTTTATTCTGTATAGGGATCCAATCTTTTTATTAACGGCTTTTATTGTGTTGTTGATGTGACAATCAAAGTTAAGATTATTATCAATAGTAACACCAAGAAGTTTAGTTGAGGAGTCAGGAAAAATTATGGTGTTGTCAGTTGCAGTAATACAGAAGTTATTGTAAATGTATAGTATATGTAAAAACTGTTCATGCAATCACTCATATAATGTCAATAAAATAACTCAATGGTATGTTTGTAAAAATTAATAAAAATACATATTTATACTAGTAAGAAAAGTGCATTTGTAAAAGAAATGTAAGTAAATGTGTTTGTTTCAAAAGTTTATTATAGCTTGGCAGACCTGAGTTTTAGTAGAGGTGCTATTGAGATGTTCTCATTTAACCCGGGGGTCCTGCTTGCATCTAGGGTGATCTGCCACAATAATTCCCTATACTCAAGGACAGTCTCCCATGCACCCCCCCTCACATCCTGAATAGCAACCTCTAAAACAAAAAACTCAAACCTTGCCTCTGGGCAGCCCAAGGAATGTTTATATAGAGCATTTTTGACAATACGTTTCTTAACATCATACATGTGCTCATAAATGCGTCTTTTCAACTTTCTTTCAGTCTTGCCCACGTAAAAGGCTTCACAGGTCTTGCAACCAACTAAGTATACTAGCCCACTAGTATTACAGTTACTAAACTTTTACCATACACCCATTTATTCCTACTTTTTAGAAAGTATGTTCTGACACCAGGTGGCAGTACTTGGAATTTTAAAATGTCTTTTTAAATTGTATTTTGTGATTTTATTGGTCAATTTTTGATTGGGGGAACTATTTAATGGGCCTTTGCTATGTAATTTATTATTCTGATGAAGTTCTTTTGAACAAAAATGTATTTGGAGTGTTATCAGTGTTTTGGTATGTTGCGCATCTAACTTTTTGTGCCATTAAACCTTGAAGAAATTGTGAACCTGAGTACTTCCTTCCAGCCTGTTTTTCTTCTGTTACTGGTGGCTACAGTGGTCGGAATCCCCATTTTTACTATTTACATTAAATTGTAAACCCTATATCAGTGGTGCAAATGCCCTGCTGTAAACTGTAATATGTATAATTGGAGCACACATATGTGCAATATAAATACATTTCAAGGATTATTTTCAGCAATCTGTAGTACAGTGTGCATCTGTTAGGACTTAAATGTAATACTTCAGATAAAAAGAGTTGTATAATTAGGTTAATGCATTATATGTTACATATGATGGTACTAATTTTATCTCTTTTTTTCTCTCACCCTAACCCTTATCTCTCTTGTTTTATTTTCTGTATCGACAAAATGAATCCATGTCAACCATGTGTACCACATCACTAAATGCTACACAGCACAGTGAAGTAGGCCTATCCCAGTGGATCAACCTGCCCCTGCTCCACTGGCAACAGCACCAATGCCCAGCACATCTGGAAGCCAACCTGGCAGCACTGCCTCTGCTGTGCTTGCGCTACCTGCGCCCTCAGGTGGTACTGCCCTGGAAGCTAGTACAGTGGTATCCTCCATGAGCAGTGGTGGAGATGGTGATTTAATCACCCACCAGCAGATGCCCCGAGTTGGTGCATAGGGTTATGCACTGTACCACTGGTGTACGTCTATGCCAGATGGACAGGCTGCTCTCCCTCATGGTCCATAGAAGGAGAAGATGTCAAGCTCTCCAGCATCCAGTGGAGTAAGGGGACAGTAATGACAGTCCAGTGGGTGAGGAATCGATTCTTACTGTCACAAGCTTGATGGGCATGAACCTGGGTTGGCCCCTCCCTCACCCCATTCATGGTGTCTCCCAACCTTTATTGTCCCTCATTGTCCCTGTCTCTTGTCTTTTATGTCTTGTTTGTTTGCATTTTCTTCCTCACCCACCTAACTTACCTGACCCAGCGATACCTACATCCCTTAGTCAGCAGTCCCCTCTTAGTGAATTGAAATAAAAAATGGACACCTCTCCAACAAAAAAAAAAATAAATAAAATAAAGTAAAAATCATCCCATACATAGCTCTCGATTTTGCACATCTTCTTGACACGCTTAATTCAGTCCAACTGTGTATACAACATGACTTTTTTGTTGACACCCTTCTCTCTGGAGGCAACAGTCCAAATTCAGCTAATATTCTGCACATATGATCAGTTTTTACTGTTTAAGAAATGAATAGCTATGGTTCTTTTTTAACTTCTTCCTGCACATTCCTGTATTGCTTTCCTTTTGTCCCCTCATCCCCCTGCTTGCTCCTCATTTCACCACTTTCCTATTTACCACATTTTAACACCTATAATCTAGTCAAAAAATAGAATCACACAACACACATAAATATCAAAAAAAGCAATGGATCGCTTCACATTTTGGCCTCTATGTTTGCACAGAGTTTCGCCTCAGACAGTAATGCTAAGCATACCTCTCAATCTCTTAGAGCAAGAAATCTGGACAAAGTCATAAATAAAAGTGGTACAAAGGCCCAAAAATAGGGACAATGTTTAAATATTGCTCTCACGAACTTAGAAATATGACGGAATAACACAGGATTTCCATTAGCATGAATTTTCTGAAGGGCATGACGTCTGAAACTCCAATGTCTGTCATTATTTTCTAACTTTAATCTTTAATGATTTGCCAGAAAACCACAGTTTTATGAAAAACAGCCCAAAAATATGACACAAAAATCTGGACAGTCTGCAAAGATCTGTACAATTCAGAGGTATGATGCCACGGGACAGTGAGTGGTGGTACAATGCTGTGGTTATTTCCATGCAACTTTGCTTAACCCTCCTGTGCTATACCAACATACAGCAACACATGTACTATAAAGAATTAATGTCATTCCATTATCACTGCTTATTTAAAAGTCTTAGATAAACCTGGAATCAAACTCAGTATCATCTGGGCTTAAAAAGAAATGTGTAAATGCATTTACACCTGCTGCCATAGAGTCACTTAAGCAGTAGGTGTGTTTCATAGACTCATTACATAACTCTCAGACTTTAGCAGTGTGGCTCGCGTTTGTGCACTGCTTAACTATGTGCAAACAAACATGGAAAGTATTGGAAATGTGTATCTCTCAAGCACAAACACTTTGCCAACCATCGCAAAAACCTGCTGCTTACCAAACTATGGAAAAGTAAATATCATTATGTATAACTGCTGTTTGCCATCCATTTCTTGTCTGTGACAAGAAATTGCATGTGTAAACATAACAAACTGAAGGCTCTACCTTACAAATGTCACATTTTTATAATGTTGCCTCTCCCCAAGCACACTGCAACCCTGGTGTCTCAGTCCTTTTTACACACATATATCACCTACACTATAGATATTAATATAAAATCTTGTGTGATATGCAATGCACATCAATCTTTTATCATGCAGAACTAGAACTATTGACCCGTAAGCCTAAAAAGCCTTATCTGCAAGGCTTGGGAAGGAATCAGCATGGACCTTATCCACAGGGACATAGGTGACCTTTAACACACTTGGCCCAACCCATTCTGGTCTTGTCAAGGGTAGATCTTGCTTCTTAAACCTAGTTAACTTCTTTGATATTAACCTCAAGGATCTGGATAAGGGATAACAGGAAATACTGCCTATGCTGAGTTATCCAAGGCCTTTGACACTATCCCCCATTCAGGTATCATAGAGAAAATCTCCTATCTGGGGATTAACCCATATATTACTAGATGGATAGCCAACTGGCTCACTGACAGAAAAAGCACTGCCCAAGTTGGGAACTGTACCTCCACCACTAGACCACTTACCAGTGGAATACCACAAGGATCTCTGCTGGGCCCACAAGTGTTTCTATTTCTCTGATGTCCAGGCAAAAGTAGACGGCCTGTGGCTTACCAAGTTTACAGATGATTGTCAATTGGACGCAGTCATATAGAGTCCCGCAACTATGTTAACATATTGCAGAAGGGGCTGACACAGATAACTCACGGACTGAACCTTAAATAAAAAAAAATGCCTCATTGTCCCCTTTAGCAAAGAAGCACCCTTGTTAATTATAATATACATAGCACCCCTCTAAGCTCAAACACAGTGTTGTGAGACTTGGGAACAAATGTTGATAGCAATCTACACTTCAGTCACTATGTGTCTGTAGTGGTGAGACACACATTCTACATTACACACCTCATAAATAACGTCATCACATCCAAGACCAGGGAGGTCTGCTGTGCTCTACACTTTCAGACCACTAATTTAATACAATGTTCTCTTCTGTATGTACCTCAACAGACACCTACAGCAGCTGGAGAAAACACAGACGTTTGTGTCAGGGAGAATCCAGGGCCTCCAAAACATGACATACATGGAAAGACTGAAAGACCTGTCACTATACTCAGTATCATGCAGGCTGGTGAGAGGTGACCTATGTATGGCTTGCAGAGCAGTCTCAGACCCTGCCCTAATGGAAATGCTGGAAATCTGCAAATCAAATGGGACAAGAATAACTTGCTCCAGGGATTTCAACCTAGTCTGTGACATAAACAGAACATGCTGGGGAGACAGATGCATCTGTCGTGATTGCTACTCCTCTGTAATTAGGCTTCCACTGCATATTTAGCAGTGCTCCTCAATGACTCTATTCAAGCTCAACCTTGAAAACTGTTTGGGTGAATGTAAATACCCCCCTGGGGTGGCACCTATATCCCTCATGGTCAGGGCCAGTCAGTGCTAATCACAAAATTACTCTGTTAACAATAAAGTGTATAGGACTAAACAAAGCAAATAAACCATAGAACTTTTATTAGTTGGTATGTGCTTTTGCACCCATTCAAAGGTGCTTCATCACACCATTTAAAATCACCATAAAAAAAAATTAAATGGTAGTAAGTCATCTATTACATCATCAAATCAACCAATTAGAAAAGAAGTATCATGAATAAATAATATTCTATGCTAAATGTTTAAAGGTATTCATAAAAAAAATTGTAAAAGCATTCAAACTATGTATAAAACATTCAAATTAAATAAGAGCCATCAAAATAGAAACAATAAAGTAATTCACAAGCACACAAAGGCTCACAATATAAAAATACACAGTATTTTATGAAAGCCATTTTATTTAGAAGCCATAAAACTGGGAAAACTACTCAAGCACTAATATACTGGCCCAACGTTTCCTGAAATTAATCACTTCCAATCCTCTGGCCCAGCTCATTCTGACCCCCACTAGAGGAAGCAACATCCTTGAACTGGTTATTACTAACATGGACGACCGTTGCTCTACACCAATAGTCAATCCCTCCCTGGTCAGATCTGACCATAAAGTAATCACCATGGAAATTCATATCTCACCCACACACCCCCCAAAGGTAATCACCTTGAAAAACTTCTCCAAAGCTGATTCTGGACTCCTAACAACAGAGATGGATAACTTCATGGTACCCATGCCAGTGGAAAATAACTGCATGACTGTCAAATCATAAGCCAGTGCACTGTACAAACATGTACATAAATGCATAGAGCTAGCCATATCCAACAGAACCAAGACGCTCTCCTCTAAAAAAAGGAAGCCAATCTGTTGGTCTCCTGCCATTAATAAACTCTACAACAGAAGGAAGAAACTGTTGCAGAAAAAGGTGAAGTCTGAAGACTGGAAAAACTCCCTTATTAGCCTCAACAAAAAGTTGAGATCCGTCATCAAATCCTCTAAAGCCAGCTATGAAGGTAGAACTGTGGAAGACACTAAAAACAATCACAAAGCCTTCTATAGCTTTATCAAGAGCCTTCATGGCAATACCCAGATTTGCCCTGAGTTACTGTACAATAATGCCTCCTATACTGAGCCAACAGATATTGCCAACATACTGGCTGATAGATTCAGTGCCAACTTTACCCCCCACCCCCAAAGAACCAATTACAATACCAGAAGAATGTCAGGCACCCAACATTACTGCAGCGCAGGTTAAAGCTGCATTGTCCAAGGCCAAGAATACAGCTTCCATGGGACCTGATAATATCTCTGGCTGTGTTCTACATTAACTAGTAAGTGAACTGGCACCACATCTGTGTGCCCTGTTCAGTCACCACCTCACCTCAGGCTTTGTCCCTACTGAATGGTGCATTGCTACAGTCATCCTTCTCCATAAAGGGGGAGCAACAAAAGACCCTGGGAATTATCACCCCATTAGCCTGATGAGTTTGGTATGTAAAGCTATGGAGCACATCATCATGGACCTGATTAACAAAGATGTAAGAAATCTCCAAACTCTAGACAACATGCAATTTGGCTTTGTGAAAGGGAGATCATGCCTGCTCAACCTGGTTGACTTCTTTGAGTCAGTCACTAGGGCTGTGGATGAAGGTAAGGCAGTGCATACAGCCTACCTCGATTTGGCCAAGGCCTTTGATACCATTCCTCACTCAGGAATTATTGATAAACTCACCAAACTAGGCATCAATCCATATATCATTAGGTGGGCTGCAAATTGGCTCACAGATAGAACACACAGTGTGAAAGTAGCAGACTCCAAGTCAGACTGCTGACCGGTCACTAGTGGAGCCCCACAAGGATCGGTCCTGGGTCCTCTCCTGTTCGACATTGACTTCTCAGAAGTCCAGGCCAACACAAAGGTAATCTGGCTGACTAAGTTCACAGACAACTGCAAATTGTGAGCCATTATTAACTCCCCAAGTGATGCAGACATCCTACAGAAAGGCCTCACTGAGACTGGTTTTGAAACCATGGCCTTAAGCTTAAAGCCAAAAAATGTGTCATCATCACCTTTGGTAAAAACTCAATTCCCACTAATTACCACATTGATGGTAGCCCACTGAATACTGAAGACATTATAAGAGATCTGGGGACACAGGTTGATAGCAACCTCTCCTTTGACCACCATATTGCCACTGTGGTCAGAAAGTCCTCTCCACTCTTTCCTCATTAGACCAATCATTGTGTATAATTCCTTATTTGGCATGTAGCTCACTAGACACCTGCAACAGCTAGAGAGGCCACAGAAGTGCCTCACGAAAAGGATCCTAGGCATTAAACACATGTCCTACATGGACAGACTCAAAAGACTCCAGCTCTTCTCTGTCTCATATCGCCTACTTAGAGGCGATCTCTGCTTGACTTACAAAGTCATGTCTGACCCAGCTCTGTTAGAAATGCTACATCTAAATAAATCCCAATGCCTCCGCACCACATGCTCCAGATACCTCAACTTCATTACCGTAATCAACAGAACATGCTGAAGAGACAGGTTTCTCACCCAGAGACTGCCCATGCTCTGGAATAGACTTCCCATACATGTCAAGCAGAGCACCTCACTGCCCCTCTTAAAGAGAAATCTTGATGAGTGGATGGGTAATAGAAAGTTCACCCCAGGGATCAGTCCAGTGGATCTACTTGATAGAGGCACTGGGAACTAATGTCGGGCAGCACAATGCCAGGGCACTTCTATGGGCTAGGCTTGTAAAGGCTCAAAGGCCATTAGACTAGTACACACCTATGAACCTATGAACCTTAAGTGACATTCAAGTATATAGTGTGATTTATCTTCAAGACATTCAAAGAATCTGTGAACATGTTTATAACACACTGAAAGATTGCTTGTTGAGTAATATTATTAATCGTGACTTGTTTAATTATTTCTTAGTACCACATCCTACAATTCCTGTTCTGAATGGGTTGCCCAAACTACATAAGGATCCCTGTAAGCCTCCCATGAGACCTATAGTTTCAGGCCAGGGATGGATTACTCAGCCCCTTTCTATATTTGTTGAGAAAAACTTGAAATTAGTATTGAAACATTCTAAGTATGTCTTGCTAGATATGAAACAGTTTTACATGACCTTTATGAATGTGTTAGTACTTTTAGCATTAATCAATGGTGCAATTGTTTATTAATGTCCATGGATGTTAACTTGTTATTCACTGTTACACCTCATGATCAAGGGATTTCTGCAGTTAAGTCTTATCTAAATGTATATAGTTCTGATGGCAGGAAAACTGATTTAATATGCATGTTGATGGAAATGATTCTTGAAAATAATGTATTTTTATTAAATTCCTGCTACTATATTCAGAATAAATGGATACGCCAATATAGTGATGTCAGATTGGGAAGAAAGTATAGCTCTTGTACATCCTGAGTTTAGCAAGAATGTCTGCTTTTATTGCAGATTTGTGGATGATGTATTTTTTTCTGTGGACAGGCTCAATAAGTGCTCCTAATGACTTTATAGAATTTTTACAGATGAGTACTAGTTATTTAACTTTTACTTATAAGTACTCCGATAGTATTATGGATTTTCTGGATGTAGTAGTTTATAAAGACAGAGATGAGAATTTCAGTACAGTGTTACACGTTAAACAATGTAAAAGGAATAATCTTCTGCACAGACGCAGTATGCATTCTCCCCATGTGTATAAGAATATAATAAAGGGACAGTCAATCCACATTTCTCGATATGATGATAGTGATGCTAGATTCAAGAGTGATTTGAAGAAGTTTCAGAAAGATCTGTTTAAACATGATTACAGGTCTGCTGAGATCAGTAAGGTTTCAGAACAGGTTAAAATACTTAGACATACTACAGCTAGACCTTATTTTTCTCCTCTGTTGAATCAGGCAGGGTAATTCATCTGTACCATTGAATATACATTATTTTACAGATATAGATATTTTTAAACAGATAATCAGAGAGAGAATTGGTTTATTCTCACTTCTGATGGGAAGATAAAAAATATGGTTGGAGTTAGATCCAGGTTCCAGTATAAGAACAAGAAGAATCTGAAGTGCCTTTTGTGTTTTAACAGTAATAGAGGGGAATCTAAGCACCAAGATGGGACACTACCTTGTGGTAAGAGTAAATATTGCCATGTGCTTTTAAGTAGTTTCAACTTCTGCCATCCAGTCACTAAAGAGTGGTTTGATTTTAACATCTCTGCCACTTATAACACTTCTATCTTGCTATATGTAACTGCTGTCCTTCATTCTATGTTGGAAAAACTGTTTGCCCCCTTTGTGAGCATATAAGGGAACATTTGAATGCTGACAGAAACAGGGATGCTGAAAAAGTGCTTTAGCATAACATGTAACTGAAAAAGGGGTTGCTCATTGTTTTGGTTTTTTGGTTATCAGTACTTTTAATATGAATCCACATTCGGATGATCTTAATAATTTGTTGGAACAATGTGAAATGAGGTGTTTTATAAGATTACATGCAGATAAGCCTCATGGGCTTAATGCAGAAGTACCTTTAAAACCTTATTTACAAGCAAGACCAATTAGATAAGTTTTTGAAATGGCTTTCATGAAATACTTTGTATTTTTATAGTTTGAGCCTTTGTGTGCTTGCGATTTACTTTGTTTATATTTTGATGGCTCTTATTTAATTTGCATGTATTTATAAATAGTTTGAATGCTTTTACAAATGTTTTTATGAATGTCTTTAAACATTTAGCACAGAATATTATTGGTTGATTTGATGATGTAATAGATGAGTTATTACTATTTAATGGTTTTTATGGTGATTTTAAATGGTCTGATGAAGCACCTTTGAATGGATGCGAAAGCGCTTACCAACTAATAACATTTCTATATGTTTTATCTGCTTTGTTTTGTCCTATACGCTACATATTTATTTGCTTACTTATGGGACTATCTATGTGTTATAGGATGTTTATCCATTGAGTTGTACCATTTTATTTGTTTTATACTCTGTTGAAAATGACCATCTATCTATGCTCAATAAGGATACTTGTGTTTTTACATGGCTAGGCTTGTAAACCCACTAGGACCATTAAGTTAGTAAATTCCTATGGACCTATGAAGCTATGAACCTACACAGGCCTCCTGACATGCTCTGCTAATGTCATTCACTATAAGCTGACCTGCAGTCTTGTAAAAGTCAGACTTATGCTGTGGTGTTTGCATAAAGTACTGAGTTCTGTAGTATGTGTACTTAGATAGGTGTGGGTTCTATTCTCACTGCAGTTAACTGTGTGTGTGTGTGTGTGTGTGTGTGTGTGTGTGTGTGTGTGTGTGTGTGTGTGTGTGTGTCTCCATTTGTTTGACATTACATAGAGCCTTCTACACCATGTGGGACACTGTTAATGCCATATTCTCCTCACCAGACACCGCTGATGTCATCAGCTATAAAGTGCTGTCTGAGGCACTTCAAGTCAGACTTGAGCTGTGGCATTTGCCTTAAAAATAGAGTTCTGTAGTCTATGTACTTATATAGGTAGATGTTCTATTCTCACTGTAGTCAACTGGGGTGCGCATGTGTGTGCACTTGCTTGACATTCAGAAAGCCTTTTACACCAGCATGTGGGACAATGTTATTGTCATATTCTCCTCATTAGACACTGCTGATGTAATCAGCTTTATCTGATTTGTGGAGATGCACTATTCCCACTAGAGCAGAGCCAGAGACTGGCCTGAAAGCCAGGCAGAAATCGCGCCATCAATAAAGATTACAGTAACATGGATTTTAGTCTATCCACATACATCATGGCATGGTTTGTATGCACTGTGTTTTCTTGGTGAGTAACCCATGTGGTATCTCCAGCTGCTGCACATGTCTGGTGAGATACATGCAAAAGAGAGCATTATACTCTTGTTTTAATTTCCCCAAGTCTTTTGGGTTTTTATTACCATGATGGGAATGGACCCAATTCCTAAGTCAGAGTACAATTAAAGTTAATGAAATTAGTATTGTTTAAGTCTTTGATGTCAGCCAGAAGTGCTCTTTGCAGCTCCTTCTGCAGTTTGTATGGGGTTACATGTATTGGTAACATATCTAAATATGATTGTACATTATTTTTTATAAGACCTATTGCTCCTACTACTATTGGATCTCTATGGGTATCTTTCTTCCACATTGCTCTCATTTCTGCCTGCAAATCCTGCTATTTTGTGACTCTGTGCCTCTCTGTACACAAGACAATGTGGCCACTGGGTGTGGCAATTTCAATGATCAATGCTACGTTTGTCTTCTTTTCAGGGGCCTTTATATCCAGTTTTCTAGCATCTATCTTTTGAACTGCTGGTAATGGGTGATGCCATATGATGTAGACTTTATCATTTTATATGATGCTTTGTAGCTCATGTTTCCAGTGTTTTTCAGTTGTTTCAATACCATAATGTTTGCACAATCCCCAGGCAACAATCTTGCCACATTATTATGCCTTTCAGTATACAGTCCTTCTGCCATTAGCATGTCATAACCATCAACAAAGTGTGCAGCTGTTTCCAATTCTATTTTACAAAACCTACATTTGTCTGTTTCTCTCACATGTTTAATGGCCTTTGTAAACCAATGTGTATGTAACCCACTATCTAGGGCCGCCAATATTAACTTTTCAACTCTTGGTTTGAATTTGCCTCTCCTTAACCATTCCTACATTCGATCCTGATCAGCATGAGGTTCTTCCAGAAGTTTTCTGTACTTGCAACTGTATTTATGCATTTTCCACATTTTTTCCTTCTCATCTGGTCCTTCACATTATATTATTTTGTTTTTTGTTTTGGCACATTCAGTTGCTGCCTGATTTGTATCTACTTCTTGTTTGATTTCAATTCCCGTTTGACAGAGATATACTTCTGCTAGATTAAGCAGAAAAGTCATCTTAGATGTATTCTCCTCATGTTTCAAAACTTTCACTACATTTGAGTCTTGTGAGGTCAGCAGATATGTGTGCAATCCCACGATTGCAGACCTGTACATGTAATGAATTTCAGTGTGAACCATCCCTCCTTCAGAATGGGGAATATATAATCTTGGTATGCACTGATTTTTATAAATCATTTGGTGAGCATGAAGCATCCTTCTTGTTTTCTTGTCTAGTCCATCCAACATGTTTTGGGACCAGTCAGTCACTCCGAAACTTTAAGTTAGGACAGGAATAGCAAATTGGTTTATAGATTTAATTTTGTTCCTAGATGTCAATGCTGTTTTCAGCATTAATTTAAGTCTTCTAAAGTATTCCTTACTAAGTTTTATTTGCATTTGTTCATGTTTTATTATTGATCATTCATCAGTTCCCAAATATATACACACTGCCTCTTGTTCAAGTTCTTTTATATCACATTCTTGTCCCAAACTTTTTCTTGGTGCTGCAGTTTTCCTGCTTTAAAGGTTGCTTTTGGACATTTATCAAGGCCAAATGACATTCTTATATCATCTGAAAAGGTTTTGACAACTTGCAGTTCTGCTATCAGTTCCTCATCTGATGAGCTGTACCATTTCAAGTCATCAACAAAGAGAAGATGAGAAGTCTTTTCACTTGGTTGTTTTTTAGGGGCCAAATTATAGCCATGGCCTAAGCTGTTAAGTAGACAGATTAATGGGTTAAGGGCAAGACAGAATAGCAGCAGTGACAAAGAGTCACCCTGGAATATCCCCCTTTTAATTTTTATCCCTGGGATAATAATTTGTACTTTATTATGGCTTAATTACTAAGTGGTCTGCCACTGTTTCATGGTTACTGTAATGTAGTCAATCAGTGCAGAGTGTATCTTATACATTTTAAGCAATCTTTTATCCATGAATGTGGGATACTATCAAATGCTTTTCTCTTTTTACAGTTCTCCACTATGACCTTATTTAATAACAAATGATCATTTGTTCTATATGACTTTCTTTTATTGTGCTTTTGTTCTATTGCCATCATTGAGTTTTCTTCTAAATGACTATAAACTCTGTCAGCATCAATCCCAGTGTATAGTTTGTATGTTGTTGGAAGGCAAGTTATTGGTCTATAATTTTTAGAGTAACTTGCAGGTTCACTCTCAAGTAGGAGCATTGTTTTTTCTGTTAGCCAGAGTGGTGTTTGTTCAGGGTGGGCATATAAATAGTTCTTACTCATGGCTCAGTCTTCATTCAGAGATGTTAATATTTTTAACCAGAAGTTAGGTATTGCATCTGGGCCTAGGGTTTTCCAATTAGAGGCTTTTCTTAACTTTGTTTCAATCTGTCTGGCTGTTACTTCATCCCATTTCATATCATGTAGCTTTAAACTTCTTATTATTTCATTTACTTCTTCTACCCATTTAGCATATTTGTTATGTTCCACAGGATCTTCATAAATACTTCTCCAAAATATATCTATTTCTCTTTTTTTGGTAGTCTTTCAATTCCTTTTACTTTGTTTCCCTATTCTCTATAAAATGTGCTTGGGTAATCAATAAATTGTTTATTTTGCACTTTTCCTTTATATTTATCTGCATATCTTCTAAGTTTTTCCATCTGTGCTGATTTCTTTAGCTTATTTGTGATGGTGCATGACATATCCTGAACTGTTCTAATACTGCTCATTAGTTTTATCTCATCTATCTTTCTACTTTTTTGTTGATCTGTTCCCTCTTCTATACTCTTCTAACAGTGACACTTCTTGTCTTAATTGCTTTATAGTTTTCTCTATTCAATACTTCCATGATGGTATTTGATTTCTCCCCTTCCTTTCCCTCACTACCTTGTGTTCTTGTGGTAGAACTTTATCAGTTATTAATTTAGCTGCACTGTAATATATATCCTGTTCACTTCTACTATATTGCATGGATCTCTATGGACAGTCCTAATTACTGTGTTCATTTGTTTTATCAAACTTCTGACTTTTTGGGTTTTATTGACCTTCTGGAGTCTGTTTCTTTCATTGATCTTAATATGTCTATTTATCTCTATTAAATCAAACAATTCTTCTCTTAGGTCATTTTCTTCTAAACTGAGGACACTTTTTGTTTTAGATTTCCTTCTGGCATTCTATAGAAAGTTCTATAACATTTTCCTGTGGCACATTCTCTTCAATTTCATCCTGTGCCATCTGTTGCTCTGTCATATGGGAACTCACTGGCCTATCACTCCTCAACATTGACTGCATCACAGTTTCCACAGTTTCCTGTCTCTTCCCTTGCTGTCTATTTAGAAATGGTCCATGATGACATGTTGGTCTACCTCACAGATGAGTAGAGTCAGGATGTGTCTATACATGTATGCAACAGGTGCTGTTTCCCCAACTCACATGGATGCATGTATGCTCTATATTAGTGTGCTGATGAGATTCTAGTACAGTGCTGTAATATAATTCTGAGATCTGAATACATTGGCCACTTATGATGTGCACCACATAGGCTTTCAATACCAATGTGGACACTTGGTTGTGGAAGTTTGGAGTGCTATATACATGTGTTCCCACTGCTTGTATCACTGGGTTTCAGCATAACAGGACTTTTGTCAATGTATAATTAGCAGGAAATTCCACTTTGCAGAAGGCCAAAATAAAGACACATTTTTGCATTTATTTGTAAACCATGTGGCTTTATCACCAATGATTTGTCTGTGTTAGCCCCTCCTGTAGTATGATATTATCATAGGTCAATTCAATGATTACACCCAGTATGCAAGAATCAGCAAATGCAGTAAGTCAAAGGCCATATACTTTAGCCTGAACAGCAATAAACAGATTCCATGCAGTAAAGGGCCAAGCATAGATCCCTGGGGTACACCAGTGGTAACAGCTCTACTGGTACATATTGAGTCACCAACTTTTACAGTATGTGTTCTGGCAGTAAGCCAATTGGTTACCATCTAGTGACATGAGGTTTAACTCCCAGCTGGGAGAGTTTCTCAATGATCCCTGCAAGGGTAATTGTGTTCAAACCCTAGGCCAGTTGAGGATAGTCAGTATGTGCTGTCTTACTTTCATCCAGGCATATCAGACAGAGTCAGTGGGCTGTTAACATATCACCTGTCACATGACTCATCACATGTACCTTGCTGACAAGGTTGAATACACACTTCAACACACCCTCTGCACAGACTATGTTGCTGTAGATGGGTGTTTTCAACATGCATCCATGTGAGTTGGAGGGGACAGCACCCACTGCATCCATGTATAGACACATCCTGACTCTCTTCATCTGTGAGGTAGACCAACATGTCATCATTGACCTTTTCTAAATGGACACTAGTGACATCCCAGCTGTGTGCAACAGAGCCATGTGAGTTGTTAATGCTACATCATGTCTTTTACATCCATTAGATGCCCTCAAAGAGGTCATCAAGGGAATGCATGATGACAACACTATCAGTCTTTTGAACTTGACAAGCTCAAGGCATTTGACACAAATCTACACTGTGGCATTCACTCAGCACTGTCAGAAGTAGCCATACGCACCTATATCACCAAATGGGTAAACCGGTGTATCACATACATGGCATCTAAATATGCTGGCATGTGTGAAGTGACCTATATCTCAAGTCTAGTGATCAGGTCTGTACATCAAGGCTGTTTGCTTGGCCTTTTCCTGTTCATTATTTAAGTGATGGACATCACAGATGACATGCACATCCTGTGTCCAAACAGTTGCCTGAAGCCTACAGATTGTGGACAATCATTGACTCACTCACAAAAGATTGCTGTCACAGCCATGACAGCATCTGCGATGACAAGAAAACATGAGGGCATTTGTTATGTCAGTAAAAAAAACACACACAACTCAAGTATTAAGTAGACATTACATACTATAATTAGACCAATAGGTATGGGACCTGAGTCCTGGGGTAGATAGTATGCAGCATGTACACCAGCATGTGGCCACAGTGATGGCTACTCCCTTGCATGTGACACAACTACTGAGAAAGTGAAGGATATCTGCAGTAGCAGCCATAATACCTCCATAGTTCGCAGCCTCCTCACACCAATAACTGAGTACAATGCACCCTTTTTCATGTACCTCCCTACAAATCTTCCAGTGAAGTGTAATAGAAGTGTACCAACTTTTGTCACAGTGACCTTTCACACATCTTACTGGCTGTACCTAAGTATTCTTTTTGTTGCATAAACTTTACTGTCTGATGGTGCTGAACCCCTATCAAGTTGTTACACCAAATGCATGTGTGCTACCTGTTCTGGCATGGGTAACAATCGTGACAGTGTGGATGGTGGGTCCCCTTCACATTGTCGACACTTCAAAATGCCAAATTTCATATGGCAGAGACCATATGATCGAAATTTGAAATGCTGATAATGCAGAACAGGCATCTCCATACAGTGCAGAATGGAAAGATTTCCATTCCTGCACTGTAGTGCGATCTCGGATTTGGTATATTTAAGTTATGGGGGTGCAGGGGGGCTTGCACCCCTGCTAGCAGTCTATAGGTAAGTGTTTGTTGTGTTTTACTTTTGTATTTCATATGTTTTACATTTCAAATGCCGATCATATGGTCTCGGCCATATGAAATTAGGCATTTTGAAGTGTCAAACATATGAAGTAGATCTATATATATATATATATATGTATTTATATATAAAATATATATTTACATATATATATATATATATATATATATATATATATATAAATATACATATATATCTTATATATATATATTTATATATATATATATATATATATATATATATATATATATATACATATATATATATATATATATATATATATATATATATATATATATATATGTATATATATATATATATATATATATATATATATATATGCCATGCACACCAGTCAACCAGCCTGTATTGTTCATAATTTTGCATACAGGTATAGCACTGCACCTCCTAACACCTCCAGAAGACAAGACGCTACAGTGCCAGGACAGTGTACAAAATTAACCTTATAGAGTGTGGATATATCATAATAGTTTTGGAAGTGTGTTTGAACAGAATCATCTCTGATCACTCTAAATCACATACATTATGTCACATGCATGGGATAACTGGTGGTATTATTTTGATATTGTCCATGATTGTGCTTGCTTCTTTTAATGTTGTCTATGAGTCTTTACCTGTGTCCCACTTCCTGGAGACCTCTGCTGAGACTGCACTCATATTCAGGCAAATCAGTTTGCATAGCTTCACAATATACACCCTACCCCAATTATATGTACCATCCCTGATAGATGTCCTTTGCATTATTCATGTAAGGATACTTATTTCACAGATACATCCTCCCCATTGATATGTCACCTTGTATGACAGTCACATAATGCACATTTTCACTATGCAGACCCTATTGTACCAAACTGATACGTGATTAGTGTTGCTGCTACAAATATCTCCCACTAACATGCCCTCCTCTGCTGTACATTAGGTTGTTTCACCTGTCCTCTTTCCTTGTGTTCATTTCTACAAATCATCTTTGTGTCCCTTGTGATGCCGTCAGACCAGGTAGCTGGAATTTTGTAAATAATCCTGTCATTTGTGAATATTGCTATGATTTATACAGAACTTTATGTTATGTACTGATCTCCAGGAATTTAACCACAGTGCACCCTACTGGAAAAAAAAAGCAGAAATGTATATAAACTATATACCTGTGCAAATGTATGTTTTAATAGTAGAATCTGGAACATACAAAGTTAACTTGCAAAACTTTAAGAAAATAAGTTGGAATCAAAATGTTTTATGATTGTGTTATCTCTCAGTTTCAATGCAGCAAGCAGACACAATGTCTAGAGCTAGAAGTGTTTTCTGTTGTCATGAAAGTCATTTTAATTACTAGGTTTAAAATGTAAAGTGTTTTATTGCTTCCTAGCAGCTGCACATCTGACAGATAAGTACTTATCACACAGAGATGATAAAATCCTGTTGGTATCTGTTTACTTGGGAACTGAAGGCAGGTGACAGAGAGTGACGTCATCCAAGTTGATCCAACAGTAATGTTTAATAATTTAAGAACTATCTCAGAGAAAAACTGTGCATTTTGTATCATGTCTTGGATCTGGAAATATCCACTCATCAGCACTTGCCTTGCTAATAGTATGTAACCAGGGTACAGTAATCTCTTTAAGAGATAGATAAGAACAGAGTAAAGATTAGTTTATGTATTTCCTGTATTCCTTTGAGACTGTCCTGCAATGTTGTTTTAAAATATTTCCTGTGATTCTTGCTCTTCTATTATTTATTATTAAATATAGTTAAACCTGTCTTTGTGGCTGATATTTGTGAGACGTATTTAAGCCCTTAAAGTACTTGCATATGTATTTGGTGACACTGTACAGGCCACTCCAAAATAGCCTTGGTCTTTGTCACACTTACCATTCTGATAATAGTAATATTGCACAGTAGGATTGGTCACCCTTTTTAAGGGCGTTTATAGTAGCTGATAAGTAGGGGTTGGTGGCAGTGATAACTAACTTATAGTCTTGACAGAAGGGGCCATAGCTAGTAAACCTGTGCCAGACTTCCCCAGGTGTGTGTGCATGCTTGTATATAAATCAAATCTCAAAGTGTGTGTGTCAGCTACTTAGGCAGGGGCATGAAGCACTGGTTGGACAGAGAGCGTGCTGGAGGTCTTGGCTTGACCACTTAGCTGAGATCTTAACCCTATAGCTGTGCCAGTGGAGAGTCTTATTGGGGATCTGGAGAAAGAGGGAGAAACCAGCCCCCAGACTGACTGTGGTCTCTGTGTGCTCTTAAGGGAAATTGTACTTTACTGTGTGTGTACTTGTCAGCTTCCCATTGTGTACATCCCTCACTGTCACCATTGGTGAGGATTGAGGCTCCTTGATTACTGGGCCAGTGCAGGGGTGTCACATATCTCTTCAATACACACAGTTCCCCTAAGTGTTTATTTTACATAGCAGTCCAAGTACCCTTACAGATCATTTACACAACTTCAGTACAGAATGCCAGGACTGGGATTTCACAATAATCTGCACTGTAGTACTTTGTTGTGCATTGTGTTTGGACCATGTACTTAACAATAATACCTCTCAACTGTCCACATTTTAACAGAATGTCCAGATTTTTGCCTTTATATCTTTTGATGTGTTACGTATCAAATTTGTGGTTTTCTGCCCTATCACTGGGATGATCTCAGGACAGATGTGACCAATAATTACATACATTTGAGATTAAGACTTCAAATCCTTCAGAACATGTATCTTAACACAAACCCCTGGTTATTCTAGCACATTTCATAAGAGCAAATATGTCAGGTATGTCCCAATTTCTGGGTCATTGTCCCCCCATTATATTGGCCTTGGTCCAGATGTCTTGCAGAAATTAATAGCTGTCTGTTAAGCCCTGGTGATCACTGTGGAATCCAATACAAAACCATGAACTTTCAGTGCTTTGATTTAAATAGGATTGTTATCCATGTTTGCTTACATGTTTTCCTGGCCAGCTACACTGTTGGCAGCCATGAAACCTCACTTATTTGCATTTAAATGTGATGAGCGGCATGAATATGCAATGAGAGTTGCTGCTCACCGCGGATCACCATGCACACAAGTAAACCCTATGTAGGCTTTGTGCAAAGTCTACAGGGAGTTTACTGAATCCCAGGGAGGAATTAAATAAGCTGGAAACTTGCATACATTTAGAGTCTAAAGTTCCATCATGGTCTGTTCTGCTGCCTGTTACAGGGCTCAATCTCTTAAAAGGTTTGCATTTTGTACAAAAATTTTCTGGTCAAAATATTTTAATAATTATCTGTTAATAAGTAAGCTTAGTCTGTCATGCATCTATCTGTCAAGCACCTTGAGACATCCCAGTGTTTCCTTACCATAAAAATCAAGGGCATGTCCTCACTGAGTTACCCTGACATCCTTAAAGTGCTCTCACTAGTTTTCTGTTTCCTATTGACTATTGAGAGATCTCTGCCATGACTATAGAGCCTCAAAGTTCCTATGTGATCTCTTACATATCCACAAAACCAGTTCCACCCTAGAAACTCACTCCAGAGAGCTTAGCCATGACTAAAGCATAATTAGGTCCTGTTGATGGAATATGTTTCACAGAGAATACCTCTTTTATGGAACAGAGTTCCCTTAGAAATTAAGAGAGTAGCTTTATGACTTCTTTTAAGCATAACCTCGATGACAGGATGGACAGTCATATGTTTACTTTCAGCCTGGTCTTTCTAATCTTTAGGTAAAGGGAATAAAATTAATTAGTAGTAGTATTACTTTATGTTTTTTGAACTGGGGGATCAGTGGCTAGTCTGCAATATGAAACTATGATCGTATATCTTCATATGATAGGAAGTAGGAGAATGTCATAGGGCATACCAAAACTATAGGTCTGTTAAGCTTCTTGCATTGATAACATGTTTGACTAAATATAATTGATTGAGTTTGTCAGGAAAGAAAGTAATCGTATTATTGAATACCTGCTTGAGAAGGAGATGGGTAGGGGTGCTTAACTTAATACTTTTCAGTGTACAAACTATATATGTGAATGTGGTTGTTTCAGTGTTTTTGTCTTTTCCTTTAGTTTCAAAGTTTCATTATCATACCAGTCTTGTTTTGTGGGGAAAGGTCTTTGTTTTAGGGGAGGTAGTAAATTACTTGACTCTTTTTTTTTTTTATTTTGGTCTTTAGTTAAATGTGTATTTGTATTTATATTTGGAAAAGATAGACAGTTATTTCCTAAACAGACTTGAATGCAATTTCTTTCAGGTTTTGAGCTCATTAATGTTTTTTTTTTGTGACTTTCTAGGAGGTTTAAGTGAGTAATTTATATAAAGATTTTAATGCTTAAATATATTTTATTATTGTAAAATTTCATTAATAGAGTTATGGTAAAATCAGACTTCCAGTTAGTAGTTATGTTCATAGCCTGTACATATTTTAGGGTCCAGTTTTTATTTTTATGTTGTGTAGCATCTAATGCAATAATTTTGTGTGATTTTATGTTATGGTCGGCATGTTAAGTTTGTAAGGCTACTATAGAATGTGTACATGCACTCGTGTTGAGATGCATACGTTTCTGTTATATGCTTTTTTCATTCAGTCTTATAACATTGATAAACACAATACCTGGTGCTTTGCAACAGGTATGTTTCTTTTTCATCCTTTCATCTGTCTCCAAATATACATAAAAATGGATATATATATATATATATATATATATATATAAGATTAATGGCCACTGAAACCAAACTCATTGAGAATGACATTTTAAGGAAATAAACAACGATTAATCCAAATACTGGAAATACATAAAAACAAAGCAATATTGCAAGTCAGATGAAGTACTAAAACCATGTAGAAAAAGAACTACAGTTTTCCCTCCAGCCATAGCACACATGCTCCACTGTGTTAAATTAATGAGCTAGTAGTTTCTGCTTTCAGCATTGTAAGTCTACCATACTGGAAAGCAGTATGCAAGAAACCTTATGGGGACATTATGTTTCTATAACAGGGCAATATATCATGGCAAGGTTTTGTCCCCACTTTCCTAAAGATGCCTCTATAATATAGGAAAAAGTTGTAATTGTTAACAATATGTCTGACAGCGGAAGACATTTTCTATGCCTCCACACACCATAGATGGATGTACACCAAAGAAACAACAGAGAGTAGTCAAATACAGCACTTAAATCAGATAATCTGGGGGCTTTGCCCCACTTACCTCCATACACATTTGATGAAGACAGGAAAGGTAGACTGTAGCTGACAGCTACATTTCTAGCAAGTTGGAGTATTAAGAAAATTTGTTTTTATTGAAACTATACACCTCCAGGGAGGTAGGAAAATATAAAACACAAGTCATTCTGATTATATGGAAAAGGTACCATTATCCATTAATTGTTCAAAGATCCTACAGCTTTTAAAAGGAATACTGTAA